>NW_020799599.1:0-18436 GCF_003590095.1 Trichoplusia ni
TTAAACTCATTTACAATGCCATAATAAGGAGTTCATTAGATTATGGAACCTTCTGGCTGGAACCATGCAGCAAAGCTGCTATGGCTAGGCTAGATTCCATTCAATCAAAGTCTCTCCGCATTGTTTTGGGTTGTATGAGGTCTACCCCGATAAACGCTCTGCAAGTCGAGAGTGGCGACCCCCCTCTTTCTCTCCGTAGGCAGTATCTTGCGGATAAGTTCATTTATAAGTCCTACTTTCTTTCTACCCACAAGATTCTGTCTAAACTGACTACTTTGGAGCAGCTTTGCAATCAAAGTTCTTATTGGAGACATAAGGATTCCCCTCTCCCTATAAAGTCTTTTAGAAAAATAAAGTTGGTGGAGGAAACAGCCCCTATTCGCCAGTGTACCAAATTACCCGTCTATTCCTCCCCATATAGTGTTCTAGATTATGTTCCCCGAGTCTCTATTAACATAGGTTTAAATAAGGATTCGGTTCAGGCGAATGATAGGTTCTGTCAAATTATTAGTGACAAATGGCCGGATTATGCTAGGTTCTATACCGATGCATCTAAATTATCCCCAGACGGCTGTACCGGTATCTCAGTTTATATCCCAAACTCCCAAACCTTTTTGCAGTTCCAGTGCCCTCCGGAAACATCTGTTTTCACTGGAGAGTGCATTGGCATTCTCGAGGCATGTTTATACATTGCGGCACACAGCAATATTTCTAAAGCTGTTATTTTTTCCGACTCCAGTAGTGCCCTGGAGGCTATTGTCAAAAATCCCTTTAAGGATTTCCTTCGCAGTCCCATTATTTTTAATATTAAAAACCTTTTGTTTTCTTGCTCCAGTAAGGGCATAGAGGTTATATTGGCATGGATTCCCGGACATAGGGGTATTACAGGCAACGAGTGTGCGGATGTCGCGGCGAAAGCTGCTATTTCTAGCAGCTCCGCAGACCGGAAATATTTCTCAACTGAAGTCTACGACCTGATCCATAGCGCGAAATCTGACCTCTTCGTGGCCTGGCAGTCTTATTGGTCTGAGACCAGTAAGGCCAAAGGCGGAGCATATGCAGCAATTCAGCCTACTATTCCTTCTAAACCGTGGTTTTATAAATTCAAAAAGGTTCCAAAGACGGTTACGTCAGTAATATGCCGTATCCGTATTGGTCATTGCTGCACTCCAGTTTTCCTCCACAAAATTAGAGTCCGCGACAACCCACTTTGTATCTGTGGTCAGGACGAAGGTTCCATCGACCACATCTTTCTAAATTGCCCCCTGCACAAAAATTGCGCTTTGGATCGGGTCGTGACTCAGTTGGGAATTCAAAGACCAGTGAACACCCGTCACCTCCTGTCTTTTTTCCCTAATCCCCGAATTATATGTGCATTTTGTAGATTTATTAAAGCTAACAATATTAAATTATAACTATGTAGTATATACGTGTAAATAATATCTATAGTATGTATAAGCAAATACTAACATCTATTTTGTGTTGTTTTAGGCACCGGAATCCTGCCGAAAAACCACTAGTACTCCAGACAATTATATTTCACAGTGCCCATGTGTGGTCATTACACGACACTGGCAGAAATTGCTAAAACAGTTAGCAGATTGCCATAAGCAAAAAAAAAAAAAAAAAAAACTTATATCTTCTAACCACGCGGACGAAGTCGTGGGCAACAGCTAGTGATGTAATACAGTTTATTATTTTTTTTTCCTATTCAGTATATTAAACTGGTATTTCATCTTATCCAAGATTACCTACCGGACGATTAGGCACAGCGGTTCAATAACCGGAATTCTATGCTCAAGGTTACCGGTTCTAACCAAGGCTATATTATATAACTTTAACGTTTCAAATATAGAGAGACTAGTTGTCCCAGCATACTGTTGTTTAGCTATAGTGCAGAAAAATATACGAAATATAACGCTGAAGAATTTTTTTGTTTGAACGCGCTTATCTCAGGAACTACTGTTCAAATTGAAAAAAATAATGTGTTCAATAGACCATTCATCGAGGAAGGTTTTAGGCTATATAACATCACGCTGCAACTAATAGGAGCGAAGATACAATGGAAAATGTGGCAAAAACGGGATAAATATTCATCTTCGAGGGCTTCCGTTCCAAAATTCCTAACTTATATCTTCTAACCACGCGGACGAAGTCGCGGGCAACAGCTAGTATACGAATAAAATTAAATGCTTTTAGATGTATGAAAAATAGATGTCCGATTCTCAGACCTATTGAATATTTGCACAAAATTTCATAAGAATCGGTCGAGCCGTTTTCACAGACCTTGTGTTGAAATTTTTCAACAGTTGTAAATTGTTGCGGGTCGTGAGATATAGGCTGTGACAAACGAAAGGACAGCGGTGTTTCAGTAAGAGAGTTTCGTTTTTACCCTTTGGGTTCTGAAACCCTAAAGACTCTATGGTTGTTTCTTAAGTTAAATAAATTAAAAACAATGATTATATTAATCATCTATATCTATACTAATATATAAAGCTGAAGAGTTTGTTTGTTTGTTTGAACGCGCTAATCTCAGGAACTACTGGTTCAAATTAAAAAAATATTTTTGTGTTGAATAGACCATTCATCGAGGAAGGCTTTAGGCTATAAACCATCACGCTGCGACTAATATGAGCGAAGATAGGTACAGTGGAAAATGTGAAAAAACAGGGCAGTTATAAATCATAACATATATCTTCTACCCACGGGAACGAAGTCGCGGGCAACAGCTAGTATTAATATAAAAATACCAACCTTTTAACGCCACGCTAGCTCAGTGCGGACGATTTCAGATTAAATATTTGGAATCCAGGTTTCCTCACGATGTTTTCCTTCACCGTTTGTCAGTGGTGTCTTAGAATAATTATTCATGTACTAATACTCAATTTTAGTACATTTTGAAATATCTCACAAGAATCTTATAAAACACTAGCTGTTAGTGCTGTTACCCGCGACTTCGTCCCCGTGGGTAGAAGATATAAGTTATGATTTATTTATACCTACCAACCCTGTTTTTTTCACATTTTCCATTGTATCTTCGCTCCTATTAGTCGCAGCGTGATGGTTTATAGCCTAAAGCCTTCCTCGATGAAAGGTCTATTCAACACAAAAATATTTTTTCAATTTGGACCAGTAGTTCCTGAGATAAGCGCGTTCAAACAAACAAACAAACTCTTCAGCTTTATATATTAGTATAGAAGTATAGATTTGTCATAGGATATCATGGTCAAACGAAAATAGTACCTATTTTATAGAAAATTAGGTTCAAATTATAATTTCTACAATCAGGTATGTTTTAAATTGTATTGCCATTGTTTTACAAAACAATTATTTATAGATGACGTATAAGAATTCAAGCAAAATTAGATTTTATGTTTATACAATTATAGTTGAATTTGGCTTGATAGGTTAAAATTGTTTATTACACCTCATTTTATGTTCATAATAGGAACGATTAACATATTGACATAATTCCGTTCATTTTTTGAATAACAATAGAATGCCGCCATATTTGATTTGATTCGCGGTTTAATTTAATGAAATTATGTAATTTTAAAAACTACAAAATCTTAAGCCGGCTTGTGAAGTGTAGCTGGTTAATTTATATTAATATCAAATAATACTGTTTTAAAGAGATAATGCTAATAGCTAATAAATAATAACAACAAAAATGTACAACCGACTTAACTAATAAATAGATTTAAAAAATCCAAATACCCACGTTTTTAAATGACACTCTATTCAAATTCTATAAAAATCCATCCAACCGTTATTATCGTTATAAATTGCATTATTATCGGGTCTGAAGATACCCTGAATGAAAGTGCCTCAATATAGAGTTACAAAAATCCTACCTCAACGACTAACAAACAAACAAACAGGAAAGTGAGTTTATATAAGCGTGGGAAAATCTTACAGCTATTTCACGTTAAATGAAAAAAGACAACAAAATGGATACATCCAGTCCGAAATTCTGAGTTACCAAACATAAAAAAAAAACAATTTAGGTACAGACGAATTGACAATCTTCTCCTTTTTGAAGCCGGTTGAAAAATAAATAACTTCACATCTGTCTAACGTACACAGATTTTATATTTATTTGTCTTCTGTGCCTTATCTTATCGTCCTACTAATATTATAAACGTTAATCTAATATATAAAATTCCCGTGTCACGATGTTAGTTACCGTACTCCTCCGAAACGGTTCGACCGATTCTTATGAAATTTGGTATACATATTGGGCAGGTCTGAGTATAGAACAACATCTATTTTTCATACCCCTAAGTGATAAGGGTTGCTCACACTAAAAAAATATATTTTATTTTTTAAACGAAATTGTTTGTTTTTATTTTTTTTATAATGTGGCATTAAAAATACATACAACTAGAAAAGAAAATCGGCGAAACAACGTTTGCTGGGTCAGCTAGTAATATATAAAATATGTAGGTACCTATGGATGTTTGTTCCTCTTTCACGCAAAAACCACTGAACGGATTTAGACGAAACTTGGTACAGTTGGTACACAGATAGTTTAAAATAATATTCTTCTGTCATACATAACTGAAGTCAAAGTAAAGACTAACGTAGGTCTAAGGAAAACAAACATATCTCGTAAGTGTACAAACATTATTTATAATGATGACGAAGCAAACAACTACGACACATACCTATTATAAGTAATCTTAATTAAATATGTCCATGAGAAACTGTATTTTTTTACGGCAGAACAATTTTTTTACAACTTGTAACACACCGCCATCTAGTCTAAAACAAAGCAAAATACTAGACAACCCATAAACTTACTCATATATACTACTAGCTGTTGCCCGCGACTCCGTCCGCGTGGACTTCAGTTTACAGCGTTCGGTGGTCCCCGCTTCCATGGGAATACATCCCCTTAGTGATCTTATAGCTTTTACACACCTTTTCAATTTTCTCTCGGGAACTATTCCAAAAATCTGGATAAAAGGTAGCCTATGTTCTTTTCCATGTCAATGGCTATATGCATGCCGAATTTCATCCCAATCCGTTCAGCAGTTTTTGCGTAACAAACATCCAAACATCCACACTTTCACATTTATAATATTAGTAAGGATTTATAAATTACACCTAGACACAACAAATGATCGTGCTCATCACATAAACATTTGTCCTGGGTGGGAATCGAACCCACGAATTTTCGCTCGCAGTGACTCTGATTTGACCTCAACCACTGGGCTATCCGTGCAGTCTATAGCCGATGACGATTGTAGATATATCCTTATAAGGGGTATCGTGTTGCCCAGGTAACCGGTTTGAGGAGGTCAGATAGGCAGTCGCTCCTTGTAAAACCCTGGTACTTAGCTGAAACCGGTTAGACTGATAGCCGACCCCAACATAGTTGGGAAAAGGCTAGGCCAATGATGATGATTGCATATATATACTTAGACTAGAAAGCCTGTTGACAGACAAAGAAGGATTTATCTAGGCGCTCATTATGATAACACATTATTATATTATCTACTTGATATTAAAATACAAATACCAACCGGTAATCACGTATATAATTGCGAAACAGTTGTCAACCTCAGACTGATAAAAATGTTGTTAAAGATATCACAGTTATTGCTTGTTCAAATAGGAGTTATCTTTTAAGATAGCAGTGATGTTTATGAGAAGGTTAAAAAAAGATCTGACTGTATAATGAAAAATTGCATTTACATTGTGTCTAGTTGATTTATTTTTAACAAAATATAATAGTTTGCGGTAATAATTGTCGTTGTGGGATTGCCGTTTTGTCTAACTATGCGACAGTCCCTGTCTGTCTGTATATCTCGCTTTCATGCCAAAACCGAACTGACAGCAATGAAATTTGGTATATAGATTGTCTAGTGCTTGAGGAAAGACATATTTTAATAAAAAAAATAACTGAAAAAAGGTCTGTAAGGGCGGGTAATGGGCTTCATAGTTTGTATGAAACTTCTTGACTTTGAAATATTGTTTATTTAGGTCAATGACGAAGTCTGTCCGTATGTCTGTCCCACTTTGTTAATTAAAATCTATGCGGACGGAGTCGCGGGCAATAGCTAGTGTAGCACATAACTCATAAATGTTCCATCTTCCTCAGACGATGAAGCTGTGTCTTCTGCTCCTGGCGGTCGTCTCCTGCGCGCATGCCTACCACATACTGGTCTGGGCGCCGCTACCATCGCACAGCCACAATACTCTCGGCAAAGGTATCGTCGATGCCCTTATGAATGCAGGTCATGAGGTGAGAATAAGCAAATAGGTTATTTTTAATGTATTTTTTTAAGCTTTAGTTTAACCGCTCGTGGCTAAGCTATACCCGCATAAGTGAATCGATCACAGGTTAAGCCACGCTTAGATGGGTGATGGGTGACGTAGATGGGTCACCATCTTTGTCATAGCGAGTTCCTCCGTGTTTCGGAAGGCACGTTAAATTGTGGGTCCCGGCTGTTATTCCTACATCTTTGACAGTCGTTACGGGTAGTCAGAAGCTTGAAAAGTCTGACAACCAGTCTAACCAAGGGGTATCGTGTTGCCTATAACTGGGTTGAGGAGGTCAGATAGGCAGTCGCTCCTTGTAAAACACTGGTACTTAGCTAAATCCGGTAAGACTGGAAGCCAACCTTAACATAGTTAGGAAAAGGCTAGGCCGATGATGATAGTTTAGTTTTACCATTTTGCGACGTGTCGCGGGTTCAATAATCGTGTAGGACAAGTATAAGTGTGATCTTGTTCAAGACACTATGTCTTTGTGCATGCGACTTGTTTGTGAAACCCCCGAGACACGAGGATTGTGTACCTTACTGAGGGAAATGCAGGAATCGTGAAAAAAAACAACAGGAAAACTTTAAAAGAGTCAGCGACTACTGAATTTTGCTTCGATATCTTCTCAGGGTAGTCAGATAAGACATGTCGACTCCGGCGTTCTCAAAAAAGACATGAGAAGAGATGATATTTTCTACCAGCGAAATGGTGATTTGATTTCATCTCCGATGTATGTCTGCTATAAGTAGTTAGGAGGTGGCCAAAACAGCCTCAAAGTTTGGACTCCTTTGATTCGTTATGACAAGCAGTCTGATCGCAAACAGGAAATAAATCTTAAAGAAGTCCTGTCGAAAAGGTTTTTTTTTTATTAAATTCTTGTTTTTCAGATAACATGGGTGACTGGTTTCCCTGAGATAGTGAAGAATCCGCCGAAGAACTTGCACATCATTGATGGCAGCGCCACCAGGGTGTTTGTGTCGGGTATGCGAACTACTTTGGTATTGTAATTTTGTGAGGATGTTTCATACTTCAAAGATCAGTATGAAATCCTCGAATGCTTGTCCTGAGAGAAACCTAGACATACCCGAGGGATAATATCCTTGACGTGGAATTCGTTTTTCCCACGTTTTTATACACTCACTTTCTTGTTTGTTTGTCGTTCCGGTTGGATTTCTGCAACTCAATTTTTAGGCAATTCCCGATAAGCTAGCAGGGTGAAATTTTCAGGGTAGCTTCAAATCCGATGACAATGCAATTTACAATTATAAAAACAAAGGAACCGATTTTGATAAAAATTTGAATGGAGTTGCATTTAAAACATGCGTATTTAGATTTTTTAAATCTATTTCTTATCCCTATATTGGATCGAAAAGAGCTATTAAGAGGAAGATTTTGACCGAGCAAATTTTTGATTTCCAGACATGAACATGCTGACATCCGAAACCAAGATGGACGTAGGTTTTATCAAGCAGTTCGCTCGGAATGTAACGATGGCTGGTCTGACGATCCCCGCCCTGACAGAAGCGCTGATCAAGACACAGTTTGATGCTGTGGTCACTGAGGCGTTCTTCTGCGATATCCCCGCTGGGTAAGGTTTAGATTGAAGTCATTTACGTTTCACCCTGGGAATAACCGAACTAGTCACACATATTCGGCTTTATTAAACTTATGAGATCGTTTTGGTATATAATAAGGATGATGACTGGGTATAAAAAGAAAAAATCTCATTAGTCCCTCAGTTAGATAATAGAAAAGTATGAGACACGTATTTTTTCCTTTTTCAGAAAATCTAGAATTGACAAAGATTAACTGCTTTAAAGTTTAGGAGAGGGGGCTTGTGACGTAACGATATGGTAAAATTTATACTCAATCGTGACGTCACGCGTAAGTTTCATTCACTGTAATTTGGTCAATTTATGTTTGCGGGACAAATTAAAAAATACGTATCCATTATTATACAAAAAACTACAAGACGGAAACTGCAAAATTTTTTTGTCATCATCCCTATTGAATAAAGACGACAAGTTTAATATTATACTCCACAACTTTCTCACATCGCTATCTAGTCTTTCAACTTATAAAAATACTTATGTATTTCTAAATACATACATAGATATATAACACCCAGGCATAAAACAAATTATCGTGCTCATCACACAAACATTTGCCCCGATGGGGAATCGAAAGCACGACTTCCGTTATAGCAATCAAGGTCGCTGACCACTAGACAATTTTTTTTTCTTTATTTATTTAGTAGTTTCACATAAGACCATGTCAGCCCCATCGTTACCTAAACATACAAAACCCTTATCTTAAAATATTTCACTACCAGACAAAATATGTAAGTGAACACTATCAAATACCACACCTTTTAATACCAATGTCGTATTCACCTTCTCAGGGTCGCGGCCGTCCAGCAAGCACCCTGGATCCTGTTCAACGGCGTCCAGCTGTCCCCGTTCCTGGAGTCGCAGGTTGATGACGTGCGCTCCTTATCCACAGTCCCCCTGCTGTTCAACGATAGCCCCACCCCCATGGGATTCATCAACAGAGCCGTCAACGTCTTCATCTATTCAGCCATTACTTTTAGCCAGCTGTGAGTTTTGTTTTGGGCTTTTTTTATACGACACCCGCAGAATTTAATCCTTGTGTGTTGGGGGTTTCCTCAAACATAGTCACATGCACTATAACACAGATTCGGAACAAGCATTTTAGGATCACACAAATGCGATTGAGGTTATCAAGCCAAACATATTGTGTAGTGTGAGTTCGATCGTCGCACAGGAGAAGGATTATTTTGTGTGATCCTTGTGTGTTTTTGTGCGTGTGACCTGAATGTTTATTGATACAAAGATTAAATTCCTTTTTTTATTATTTCTCATCAAAAAAGAAAATTAACCAAAAATTAACCAATATCTCCAGGTGGTCTCGTCATCAAGAGGTAGATCTCTACAAATCGACATTCGGTCCCATCGCGGCCGCCCGCGGGGTCCCGCTGCCGGACTTCGAGGACGCTCACCACAACGTATCCATATTGCTGGTGAACGCTCACGAGTCGCTCACACCAAGCTTCAGTACTCCACCAAACGTTATCAACATCGCTGGTTACCATTTCGATGAGAACCCTGCTCCATTACCTAAGGTTTGATAATTTGACAAGATTTTATTCAATACTAAGACTTATATTGCATTCCACATGTAATTTTATGTGGTAAAATGTATAATTAGATCATTACATAGACCTTTCGGGCACAGCAAATAGGTAGTTTAGCTAGCCCGTCGATATAGCTCAAGTAAGTGTCAAGCGTAGCTTAACCTGTGATCGATCAACTTGTGCTTATAGCGTAGCCACGAGCTCCTCTTAGTTATAAAGCATTTCTTTTTCCAAACTTTAAGGATCTTCAAGACCTGCTTGACGGTGCTAAGAACGGTTTCGTCTACTTCAGCATGGGTTCAGTGGTCCGATCAGCCATGTTGGCTGAACACACGAGGTTGGCTTTGATCAAGATCTTCTCGAAGCTGCCTTACACCGTGCTGTGGAAGTTTGAGGAGCCGATCAGTGGACTGCCACCGAATGTCCACGTTAGGCCGTGGCTGCCACAGCCCAGCGTACTTGGTAGGTGATGCTGTAACTGAATACTTTATTAAATAAGTAGAACTTAGCTCGTCTGAAAGATGGCCATTTGTGAAAGTACCAATGCTAAATTAAGCGCTTAGATGAAATAGAAATAAAGAAAGAAAAAGCATTTATTCGACGCCATGACACATAGCGCACATACAAACGGACACAATACAGACAAGCACAGATAAATTTAAACAAAGGTACATTCGTTAAATCAAATTTTGGATTTTTAGAACAAAATCTAGTAAATAACATTAATTCAGCGTTGACGCATAAATTAATAATAACGTTTCGTTACTCTTAGCGCATAGGTACCTCCAAGATGGGTAGAGCGTTGGCACTTTTAATACAAAACATTACTTAAAGCTAGAATCATAATCCTAGCCTTTTCTCAACTATGTTGGGGTCGGTTTCCAGTATTACCGGATTCAGCTAAGTACCAGTGTTTTACAAGGAGCCACTGCCTTTCTGACCTCCTCAACCCAGTTACCTGGGCAACACGATACCCCTTAGTGAGACTGATTGTCAAACTTTCTAGCTTATGACTACCCTTAACGACCCGTCACCAATCTACGGACCGACCGTATCAAGAGTAGCTCAACCTGTGATCGAACTATTTGTGCTTAGCCTTTACTTAAAAGTAAAAAATTAGATCATAGAAATATTAACATTATATCTACTAACCTCATCGACCGCCACTAGATGGCGTTGCACCGCATACGACTCTATAATAATACCTCAAATTTTCCCACAGCCCACAAAAACATCAAACTCTTCATTACCCACGGTGGTCAGCTCAGCGCTCTAGAAGCAGTTCACCACGGGGTCCCGATGCTGGCTGTGCCGGTATTCGGAGACCAGCCGAGCAACGCCGAGCGCGCCAAGCGGGGGGGATACGCCTTGAGGGTTGACTTCCATCCCGACATGGAGAAAGATTTTGAGGCCGCGCTCAAGGATCTACTTAGTACCGATAAGTAAGTTTATTTTGTAAATAATGTAATCTTTATATAAGGAGAGTGTGATTGAGTGACGTAGAAACGCAAAGCTATGGGTCTGCGGGCGGTGAGATATAGGGAACCGTACACCTCAAAGAGTAGTCAGCCAGCTTAGGGACAACAGGCTAGCGGGATTGTCAGAAACCCGTGGCTCCGTTACCAACACGAAGAATAGCAAGAAAGAAATATATCAAACACTAGCTGTTGCCCGCGACTTCGTCCCCGTGGGTAGAAGATATAAGTTATGATTTATACCTGCCCTGTTTTTTTTTCACATTTTCCATTGTATCTTCGCTCTTATTAGTCGCAGCGTGATGGTTTATAGCCTAAAGCCTTCCTCGATAAATGGTCTATTCAACACAAAAAGATTTTTTCAATTTGGACCCGTAGTTCCTGAGATAAGCGCGTTCAAACAAACAAACTCTTCAGCTTTATATATTAGTATAGAGTATAGATGTGTGGGTTTTGGTCAGTAGAGACGCGGGCGGAGTCATTTGATAATTTCGTTCCCGGAAAAAAGAGGCATAGAAACTTTTTTTTATAAAAATTTTGCACAGTACCTTTTAGAACGTCGAACGATACGAAGGACTAAGAAAAGATTTTTGAATAACCACCCCTTAAGGGGGTAAAGTCAGTGGCTAATTTAGTTAGTTAATTATAATTAGGTTTTTTTTATATTTTATAAGCGCCGGAAGGCTAAATTACCCTAAAATTGATTTAAAATCACAATAGACATTTTTTTAACAAGAGATATTGGCGTTGACTTGTCAATTCAATACATTTATGTCATTTATTATGTATATTTGTTACAGATACTCAAAGCGCATTAAGGAGCTGTCAAAAACTGTTCCGCGCACGGCGCAGTCCGGCCCGCACATCTCATCAAACATTATGTGGAGCTTGCTATTGAGAGCAAAGGTAAATATTAATAAAGATTTTCTTATTTTTCTTTAATTAAAGACGTTTGGATTAGAAAGGGTCAGACCTTTGCCTAGCAGTGGGATCCAAAACAGGCTATACCTATGTAAAAAGTAATTTAATCCTTGTATTACGGAGGTTTCAAAACATACAAGTCACATGCACAAAGACACCCAGACTCGGAACAGGCATTCGTGGATCACACACATGCTTGTCCTACGCGTTGATCGAAACGCGTCACGTCGCGTACTATGGGCTTGGCGTGGTGACGTATACCACTCTGTTACCAGGGCTGTCAAAAAAAACATACACATTCTTACATATAGACTCCTTCCAGCTTCTAGACCTAGCAAATTAGCGTCTCATTAGCAACTAGCTTTTCGCCCGCGGCTTCGCCCGCGTTGAGGTCGGTTATATCGCGTTTCCAAGAGAACTCTTCAAAAGTTCGGGATAAAAACTATCCTATGTTCTTTCTCAAGGTCAACTCTATCTCTATACCAAATTCCATTAAAATCAGTTCAGTGGTTTAGACGTGAAAGCGTAACACACAGACAGAAAGAGTTACATTCGCATTTATAATATTAGTAGGGATAATTAATACAGACATACAGGCTTCTATATTCATGTAATTTAATTATCTTGACGACCTCCGTGGTCGAGTGGCGTACGCACCGGTTTCAAGGTGTCGCTAGCTCTGAGGTCCCGGGTTCGACCCCGGTCGAGTCAATGTAAAAATTCACATTTCTACATTGTCTCGGGTCTGGGTGTTTGTGGTGCCTTCGTTGTATCTGAATTCCATAACACAAGTGCTTTAGCAACTTACTTTGGGTTCAGAACAATGTATGTGATGTTGTCCCGCATTTATTCATTTATCTATTTCTTTTTTCTACAGGTGCTTACCATCTTCGGTCAATAGCTTTGAAATACAAGTGGTATGAACGTTGGATGTTGGACATTTTCGCAGCATTCGTCATCTCAGTGACAGCTGTCATACTGTTGACGAAATTCGCGATAAAACACTTTTAAACAAACTGACAGGGAAGAATACGAAACGTATTAATATTAAGCAAAAATCAAAGAAAATAATTAGGGAATAGGTTTTAATTTATTTTTAAAACTTTTTTTTCAACAAGTAAATGTTTTAAACATTTTAATTTAATGTGAAAGCAGCAGTATTTCACTTTACTTATGGTGCGATGATTTCTTAAATTTGTGATACAATATTAATTAAAGTAAGACTAGGTCATAATTACTTCTTTGAGGCAGATTCATAGTTATTAAATAATGGTTTACTCTCTACCGGCCAGCTGATTACGGAGTCCGGTTGGGTCCGAAACTAGATTAAAAAAATCTAAAAACCTTCGTCTTTAAATTCACTCCATTCAATTTTTTCAAAATCGGTCCAGCACTTTTTTATAGTTGTAAATTGCATTGCAAAATATCAGCCTGCTAACTTATCAGGAAGAGCCTCAAAATTGAGTTGCAGAAATCCAACCGGAACGACAAACAAACAAACAAACAAGAAAGTGCTCCAACGTTTTATAAATGCTTTTTTCATTTTATATACTTATATTAATTTTTGATATAATGTGATAAAGTGCTGCCATCTATATTTTTTGTAATGAAGTAATGAGATTTAAGTATGAGAGTAATTTAACTATATAATAATATACCTTAATGAAAATGGTAGCAACGGGTACAAATCAAATGTTTTTTAATTAATAAGTCTTATATTTTTAAGACTAACTTTAAACTTATAAATCAGATATTTTGTATGAATTTTAATGTTTTATAGCTGTTGTATTGAAGAAAGATTTGTGTATTTTGGTAATAAAGGTTTAATAATATTATAATTGTGACTTCACTTCTTAATGTACCCAAATCTCGGCAATAATATCCTAAGAATTGTTTTAAATCCGCCCCATCGCTACGCCACTGAGTAAACCTTACTGAATACTTGTAAAGAATTGTATAAAATTAAAAAATAAATTAAAATACCATTTTGTTACTCGTGCTATTCGTCAATAGATGGCGCCTTTGTTAGGTGTGATTAGTTTGTCTACTCGACCATAGATGACGCTGCTTCGTACTGTGAAGTCTAAAAGACGTTATTTAATTTTACGCCAATGCCGTGCCATTTCTCTTATAAAAATAATTACACATTGTCTAAGGTAAAGAAAAGAAGAAGAATTAAATGAAATCTACTACGCATGGCCTTAAACAGATCACTCAAAAAAAGGAATTAAAATTTATCAACAGAAATGTTTGCCTTCTAAATCTGGCCAGGTAATGAGACTTCAATATTGTATGGGATACCCCGCCATATTAAGCTTCCGTACATTTAAACAAACCCTATTAAGTACTACGAGTTCTTCTGGTCCGTCCGTTCATCTGTACCTAGGTTGTATCCTAAGAATTCTGATAGCTAGTTGCTAGAGTTAAAATTTCCAGTCTATCTATTTTAGTTTCCGCTATAACCACAGATAATCAATTAAGCGAAGGTTCAACTTGAAAGAGAGGTAAGACATTAAAAAAGCATTCAACAAAATGTTGTTGATTGATCAAATTTTTATTCCTTTTATTAAAATCGCGAGTACGACTCATAATTGAATGTATTTTTTACAAGCTTTTATTTAACTTGCTATGTTATTAACTGACTTTTACAAAAAGAGGTTACTTAATTCAACCGTATATTTATATTTTTTGTTATTTAAATGTCTGATTTTTTCAATGACATTGGTATTCAATCACACGTTCCTACATATATTGAAATGCTTAGTCAATTATTTTTTACTTTTAATATAGAATCCATAAAAATCCAAAACTATCTGAAAAGTTTGGCTATAAGACAGATATAAAGGTCTGTCTGAATCTGTGCAGCGCTGTCAGATGCAGGGCTACGATTGATGAGCCGACTGCACCGCAGGGTGGCGAGCATTTAAATAATATGGGATAAATAGTGAGAAGGGAATGGTTAGGTATGGAATTGTTGGAGATGGTAATATATTGGATAAAAATAGTTTATATATCGGTGGGGAGTAAAGCCATTTATTGACAGAAAATATTGTTTGCATTATAATATAAAAGCGAGGAAATACTATTGGTAAATTCAATAGTCCATTAGATGAAATCTATTGAAATGAAATGAATAATATTGATTTACTCTAAATAATTATTCTAGTATTTTGAAGCTGCAATATCTCTTAGGCATGTTTACTAAAAGCATTCAGAATTAAAAAGCTATTGATTAATTCAATGGGGAGATGTCAGAAAAAATCTAAATCAAGTAAAATAAACTTCAACACAGTGAGAAATAACACAACATTTTTAGATTTAAGAGTAAAAAGCCCGATGGTCTAATGGCCAAAATATTTTGCTGGCACAAATTGAGGAGAGGCAGGCATCCAGCAATGAACGTCGATAAGATGAATTGATTAAAGATTGAATTGACTGCACGGATAGCCGAGTGGTTGAAGTCACCACACCAAACCCACTGTACGCGACGTGTCGCGGGCTCAATCCCCACGTAGACAAGTATTATTTTGTGTGATCCAATAATGCTTGTTCTGAGTCTGGGTGTTGCTGTCATGTGATTTGTATGTTTATAGAACCTCCCGCGACTCAAGGATTAAATACCATACTGCGGGAGACGATAAAAAAAAACAGAAAATGAAACGTAGACACTAATGCTTGTTCTTTCTCTAAATAAGAAGACCTTTATCCAGCTATGGGCACAAGCATTTTATAGGACTTTTGCTAAATAAGTGTGACCTATTTATATATTTTAAAATCGACATCCCTAATAGGACATTTTTTCCACATTTTGGCACCCACACGTATTGGTCGCGAGTGCAAGATGCAAGAGTTTGCGATATTGACACAAAATTAAGTTAAATATACGATTAACTGCTTGTCTTATTCCCAAAGAAAATAAAATGGTGGTGGTGGTTTGTACCACCTCATTCGAATGTATTTTTAATAATTTCCTTTTTTAACTACTCTCGCACTATGTAATTAAATCCTTGTGTCGCAGAGTTTCACAAACATTCAAGTCACATGCACCAAAACACCCAGACCCAGAACAAGCCGTTGTGGATCACACAAATGCTTGTCCTAAGCGAGGATCGAACTTACGACACGACGAGCATTCAGGCTTTATTAACATGGTGATCTCAAGCACTCGGCTATCCGTGCAGTTAAATTACCTACATTATTCTAACTCCAACACAATAATCGAAAATTAGTATTGAATTTACAGCTTTATTTACTTTATTGCCCCGGACTGTTTATGGCCCGTAAGTTTCTTGCGGGTTCTTCTCCATAACAATTAAACTTTGGGACCGTGCAACCAGAGTCAGTAATGTAACGTTTTAAAAATGCCTGAAAAATTGAGTAATTGAAATTAAACCTTTGATTTTATCCAATTTCCATTCATTTATCGGCCATTGCAAATAGCGGTATAGGAGCCCAGTTCACCGTACTACGATCGCTGTCACTTACGACTTAATACCAGTTGAGAGAGACTTTCAGTCATCGCGTCGTTTGTATAGAGCTACGGGCAGTAAGTGTCGAAAACGTTCCGCTAACCATTTTGCAAGGATTAGAAATATATTCAGCTTGATATCAACTTCCAGAGGTATTCTAAGTTCCTTAAGACATTTTTGACGAAATGGAAGGTAAAGTTCGGTAAGAAATTTGGTGTAGACTAAGGTAGGTATTTGTCAGTCAGACAGGTTTCTTAAAAATATTGAATACGCATTTTTCCTTTTAACACATCATTAAAAAGAGAGAAGCTCGTGGCTAAGCTATAACTGCATAAGTGAATCGATCACAGGTTAAGCTACGTTGAAGCGGCTGGTCCGTAGATGGGTGACCATCTTTGTCATAACGAGTTCCTCCGTGTTTCGGAAGGCACGTTAAATAGTGAGTACCGGCTATTATTGATACATCTTTGACAGTCGTTACAGATAGTTAGAAGCTAGAAAGTCTGACAACCAGTCTAACTAAGGGGTATTTTGTTGCCCAGGTTAGTGGGTTGAGGAGGAGGAAATCTCTGGTGCGTAGATGCATCCGTTTAGACTGGAAGCCGACCCCAACATAGTTGGGAAAAGGATAGGAAGATGATGTATGCTTTTGTTGTTAAAACAAACATTATTTATTAAAATTTACTTAGATATACATATTGACAAGAAAAATGCATCATCTGTAGCAATTAGGTACAATTATTTACCTTTACAAATATTGCATGAAATACCAACTGAGGACTGATGGACAGACAAAGAGCGGAGTCTAATTAATAGAGTTCCGATTTTCGGTCCTTTTTTAATGTTAGTGCGATGTTTATTTATTTCACTTATAATATACTAAAACAATAAGAAAACTGTCTGTCTGTCGCCACAACGTTATGTGGGTCATATTTATTTTTAACAGGGCTTCGTAGTGATCGACAGATGCAGATAATTTTGGAAAACATGTGAAGACAGATCATGTCTTTTCACAGCCCTTTAGTAAAGGGCTTTTGTTGTGTAACTATTGTTCAACATGTTATTTTATGGATCCGTCTGTTAAGATTCTTACTAGCATATTGCCCGCGACTTCGTCCGCTTGGTTAGAAGATATAAGCTATGACACCTTGGGTTACAATATCGCAAATTTCTTACGGAACCCTAATATTTTTATTTAGAAATAATAATAATGTTCAACGGGGATATGTAGCTTCTCAACACAAAAATATTTTTTCAATTCGAACCAGTAGTTTCTGAGATTAGCGAGTTCAAATAAACAAACTCTTCAGCTTTATATATGTAGTATAGAAGTATAGAAGTATAGATATAGATATAGATTATTATAGATTAGTATAGATATTATAAACATAGATTTCAAATTTAACCAAATTGCCATTCATTCATCGGCCATTGTGAATAGCAGAATCGGGGCCCAGGGCTCAGATCTCGGTGTCCTGCATCCACTATCTGCGCCCGCTATGGGCAGCACGCCGCGCAACTTTTCACATCCATACACGGTTGGGAAACTCCCTCACCTCAACATTTAAACATAGTAAATCGTGATCGAACACATTCTGCAACTTGATTCGAAGTCTTGTAAATATATTATATATACTCGTATTTAATCACTAGCTGTTGCCCGCGACTTCGTCCCCGTGGGTAGAAGATATAACTTATGATTTATACCTGCCCTGTATTTTTCACATTTTTCATTGTATCTTCGCTCCTTTTAGTTGCAGCGTGATGGTTTATAGCCTAAAGCCTTCCTCAATGAATGGTCTATTTAACACAAAAATATTTTATCAATTTAGACCAGTAGTTCCTGAGATTAGCGCGTTTAAACAAATAAACAAACAAACAAACTCTTCAGCTTAATATATAAGTATAGATTCAAAGCAACAGGTGAATCAAATACTCAATAATTAATATGTTTTATAAAAAAAGCAAACCTTGATGAACTAACTGAATTTGACTTTAAATGAAATAAGAATCAACAAAGTCGGTACATCTAGTCCAAAGTTCTGACCTAAGAAACATAAAACAACCTTTTGAAGTGGGTTGAAAAAAATATAGTACCTAAAAGTCGCGTATTTCATCATCAGAACCAAATATGACAACAGCGGGAT
>NC_039481.1:0-47925 GCF_003590095.1 Trichoplusia ni
ATCTGTGCGAAGTTTCAACGTTAAGTGCGGTGAGAGATTCGACTTGAACAAGTTTCGAAATCTTTTGTCAAGTTCACGTGACGTCGTGGTGGGGATGAATTTTTAATTCGACGTCGATTTTTTGAGGGCTCAAGTTTAGTGTTTTGATTTTTATTACCGTGAAAGGGGAGGTTAATATTCTCTGAAAAAGTTATAAAGATTGAAAAAAAGAAGATTTTTTAAATAATGGGTTGTTTTTTTTCAGCGGGTATTTTGCTTGACTTATTATTGCTAGTCAAATAAGGTTTGTACAGCTCAGTCCAAATACTGCCTTTATCTTCACCCTAAAAGCAGTATTAAAATTTACAAAAATAAAGAACCAACACTGAAATGTTCTGTTTGTTCACCGCAGTAAATATGCATCGTAAACTGCAAGAAATTCTAGAGCAAGGCAAAAAATATTAAACGAAATAAAGATAAAACATCCGAGAAAGCCAAATCATATTTATTATTTTTCATAAAGCCTCATTTACAAGTTCCACACGATTTACCTAAATCCGCAGCGCTAGCAAAAAAATCACGTTTCGATCCCAGAAAAGTAAAACAGGAACATTACTCCATTGTAGAAGTAAGTTGTTCGCATGCAAAACATTTTTTTGTAAGCATTCAGGTGCGACATCCCATGTGGATGATTTTTATGCCTCATCGGGGTCCCAGTCGCGAGGGATCGCGATGTCGGAAGTTTGGCTTCCTTTGAAACAAGGATAAAGATACGGTATAGTACATCTGGGTGGATGGATCTAAGTCTGAGATTTTATTTAAGAGAATATTCGAATGTTGAAAGGTAGTGCTTTGGACTAAAATGATGTAAGCACTTGTTTGTCGTGAACGTCTTTACATCAATGTAAATTAAACAATCTCGCATACTCTGCAATAGAGCAAGAAAAATCAGTTTATAGTGGCCGCTAAAGGCTTAGTGTTTGCGACCTCAAATCTTTTCATAAGAATAACTTTTGCAAGTGCATCAAAACCATTTTTGTTCTTTTTTTTTTGATGCCTTCATGAACTATATCATGAATGCATGTCATATGCATGTGATTTGATTGAATATAAACCTACGCTACAGTAATTATATGTTATTAAGAATAGCAGGATATTAAAAAAATCAATACCCAAAACAAACACAGCTCATCAATTAAAAAGCATATGAAAAAGAAACTGGACCAAAAATTCCTTCCAAAAAAATATGCAAGAAATCCCCTTTTATCTTCAAAAAGATTTTCCAATACACATTTTGTTCTCCCCATCCAATTAGCACGACATTGCACCCTGGGGGTCTTACAGACTTATTTATCCGGAGGTAAATAATCCAATCGCTGGATACCGTTTCAATCGGTCGACTTTGAATCAATGAATGTAAATACCTGTTCGGAGTCTTTAAGCAGATTAAACGCTTTTGTGATTGGGACGTACTAATTTGTTAGGTTGTGCCTGATAGTGATGTTTGTGCGCCTGCTGACCTCTAATTCTGTGGACGGTTCTGAAAGTGAAATTGGTGGAACGATTCAGAGGTGTTTCGGTCAGGTTTTCGTTTCATTTAATGTTAATTTGGAGGAACTTACTTTAATCGTATTTCAGATGAGATCTAGTTTTAAGCGTTTATTATTTTTGCTTTTTGTTTGAGACTGTATCATAACCTAATTAGAGATGTGGCAATCATTGAACTGATCACAATTTGCTCGTAATTAAAAACCTAAACACAAGAGCAGTATGAAAATACCTTATTTAGAACGTTTCCCGAATTGACCCTTCAAGGTCCACTTACTGTCAACGTATTACATTCTGAATCGGCAATCAAACGGAACTAACGAAAGAAAGCACTTCTCGTTTTCCATCCGGCTTCGTCCAAAATATTCCAAGCATGTTCTTTGTGAATTGGTAACATTTGCTCTGTTGATCACGTATCCTAGATATTTTCTAGAACTTACAGCGATTATGAGGACACTATGCACTAGTACTTGTTTGTACGATTTCTGTTCCAGTCTGTTGTAACCTATTTGCTATAACACTAGTTAATGCTCGCGGTTTCGCCCGACTGGATATCGGTTATCACTGCAAAAACTTTAGCTTTCCATAATGAATTCTGATAGTAGTCTATGTGTTAATCCAAGGTGTGAGCTGCCTCTATATCAAATTGCATCGAAATCAGTCAAGGGATTTGTGCTCGAAGGTATAAAAAACATACACATAAACACACTTACATATTTTTGCATTTATAGTAAAAGTGTGATGAACTGTTGTAAATTAGAAACAAATTCTTATAAGTATGTGGTAACTGTCATATTTTACTGTTATATCACATATGATTTAATCATAATACCAGCTCGTGACTGTTACTAAGGCTAAAGTATGTTATGCAAAGAAAGAACAAACAGTGGCACCACTACAGCTCCCCGCGGATTGACGATCAACCGTACTAGATAAAATATTTTATGACCATGTAAAACATTCCTGCCACAAGCATCGGATACGAAATAGAATATTTGAGTTAAAATAAAATATTGTATTCATAGAGAAATAAAACCAAACCATAAAATTCTCCGTCCTTCAGAAATTTTTGAAGCTTATTATCAAACCAAGATATGAAATATTCTAAGTGAAAATATAAGTTAACTGTTCGGTAAATGAAAACTTAATAGTCCCGGTCTCTCTGCGGATTCAATTAGAGCTTCGTTCAGGGTGCGACTGGAGTCGGTTTCAACCGGCTATGGCCGGTGTAAGGCGGAAATATCTGGATATACCCAGATATTTCCAGAAATTTTACTCCGCGTGCGAGTTAATTTCATTCGGTGCACAGAAAACTGTGGACGTTATGCTGCAACCGTTTTTGTTAATATTTTTTGGAATTTATTTTCTTAAATATTTCGACGAAATAGTTTCTGCTTTTCTAGATGGTCCTTATGTTATTTATTCATTCTGCGAAGTGCTGTGTTTTTAATGTTGTTTTTGGAAACAAGAGAGTGTCATTTGATTTTAACAACTGGCGTCTATTTATAGAGTGTTTCAACGACGAAGGTCCGACAACACATGTTGACTCGACAGGACAAGTTAACGCGTGGCTATAGGGATGTGACCTACAGGGATGGGGCGTTCAATATCTAAAACGAAGATATTATTAATCGTTTTGGAGTAAGTTGTAAAAGAGGTTTTATTTCTCGTGCTAGTATAGGTAGTGTCGTTACT
This sequence comes from Trichoplusia ni, assembly GCF_003590095.1. Classification (NCBI taxonomy): domain Eukaryota; kingdom Metazoa; phylum Arthropoda; class Insecta; order Lepidoptera; family Noctuidae; genus Trichoplusia; species Trichoplusia ni. The sequence continues at coordinate 3,223 of NC_039481.1, forward strand.
ACTTGATTAGAAGTAAATGTTTTATTGTATAAGGCCAACAAATATTTTGTGTGAACTTATTACAAAAACACCAGCATTTCACCACAACCATTTCAGCTACACAGATGCTTATATCCCACTGCAGGGCAAAGACATTTCCCAAGCCTGTTCACGATTCTTTATCCTAGGCCACATGGAGCCAGCCAACTTTTGATCGAAACATGATGAATGCTATCGTATAAACAAACGTTGCCCATGAACTTGCTGCTAATTAATTAAGTCACTGTCTATCTAATTAACTGAATGCAAAACAAGGTGAATAGTTCAATATGCATCTTATTAAAATAATAAGGACATTATTAACTGATACGAGTTTTGTGGCTGTAAGCTAAAGCAGCTTGCGAGGATGGTACGGTCATCAGCACTAGCTGGTTAACACAATCTGAGTGACAAAGTGACAATATTTTTTAAAGATCAATACTTTGTGTGCGTCGGTATCAAACCTGCACCTTGTGCATATAAATCCGTATTTAGAAATGAATGATTCTGCTTTTACATTAAAAGTACATTCTGCAGTACATCCAAAAACATCGGGATTCAAACCATTGACAACACCAAGCTTTGAAGCAACAAAAATATAATGAGACACTTACATTTTAATTAAAAAACGTTTTCACAAAACTCCAAAAAAAAAAACGGTTTTAATCAAACAACCTTTTTGTTAAAGAACTCAGCCATTACGAAAATCGCTGCGTTCATCAAACACAAGAGTTGAAACTTTTCTATATTCGAGTTGTGTTTATGTTGGCAGGTAGAGAAAACCGGATTTCCGGTAGCGGAAGTTCGCAATGCGGGCGGGTACATAAAAGAATGAGCCAATTGGGGATGTTACCGTGAACGCTGTAGTTATGTTGTCTTACAGATATATGTGCTATCGAAGCGACCGTAATGGAGGGTAGATGTGGAGTGAAGGTCACGTGAGCGTAGTAAAAGATGAGCGTGTTGGGATTTGAAGGTCAGATTTCAAGTGCCTTTGAAGATATCTCATTAACAAATCAGTAACAGTTTTAAAACATTAAATCTATTGTTAAAATTATATTTACAATAACCTTCTCTACTACAGCGGAAAGTTTGTTTTTTGTTGAACGAGAGATGATTTTGAATTTAGTTTTGTGACTCTCTAAGCTCACATAGGTCTTCAGTGAAGTAATTAAAATGCAATGTCCAACATTTTAAATTATATTAGTTTCAAGCCGCTCTCAAAGTCCATGTTATAATTTTCAAAATCGGTCAAAAAATGTTTTTGCCAGTGTTACATATTTTAATAGAGGCTAACCTGGGAACGAATGGAATAATTTTATCTACCAACGCATTTGTTTTTGATCAGTTATTACAATGCGTTTTACAAATTAAAAATATGAAGTTCGTATTTTTTGTCGGTTACAGTTATTTGATTAACTTTTTATCCGCCTTTTTTATTTTTGGTATCATTCAGTGCTGTTTGCCAGTGTTTTGAAGTTGAAATTGTGTGTATATGACTATTGTTTTTGTAAAGTGTTATTAGGAATCGATATTTATGATTTTTGATATGGTTTTATATGTACAGGGGCATCCTGACTCGGTTTAAACATTTTTCGATTGAATGCTCGCCTTATGCGGGGATTAAACTAACGGCAAGTACCGAAAAATGGTCATCACGTGGTGAATCACACTCGTCTATATTTACAGACTTGTCAGTTGAAGCTGGAAATCATCATCAGTGGCCTCTAATATCTAGGACAGATGATTAAAACTTGGCTAATGACTAACAAGACCTATACAGATACAGACTACAAATTGTGTTGTTAATGACGTTAGATGTCACCAAAATCCGGACAACAGTGCAAGTGTTGCTACATTATGATTATTATCAAGTAAAAAAGGCATTTTTTAACATGACTCTCCACAGTACACATTTTCCAAAAAGCTTACATAATTTCACCCACAACATGCCCTAAGATTGGCGGTTTGGTGACACTTCACTGTATCATCAAATACTACCCACTTAGACTGTGTTTGTTCAGATAAACGAATGTGTGACGTATCGCCGTAGAGGATCGACTGCCCAAGTTCCTACAAATTCTTTGGACCCTAAATAAATATTGGAAACTATGTTTGCGGAGTCCCCGAGTGTTGGATAGCTTAGCTTTGTATTTGCTCTGACTTTGTAATTGACGATTGGGTCGGCGTGTCATTTTCTTGTTCGATAGGTAAGTTTGATTGTAATACTCCATCACATTAAACATTCATCGATGTAAATATACAAAGCAATCGATGAAGTGACAGTACCTATCGGTTGTCACATTGTTAAAACTTTGCGTTTAAATATTAAGAGAAGGTTTTCCTATTAATTTTGATCATTAAAAAGAATTCATCTCTTACACATTTTCATTTCTTGGCTTAATTTTGTTTTTGAAAATAAATTATGGCTTTATTGAACGGATTCGTTTTTATCCATTCAGATCAGTGTTACTTTTGAATTTCATGAAAAAATGCTTTTGGCAAATAAGCTCGTACGACAACCATTTAAAATCGCTGTCCAAGAAAATTGGTATCAAAGAAATCAATCGAAATCTAAAAGTTCCATTAAATTAAGATTTTGCTAAATCGCCATTGCTTCTTAAACTATTCCTCTCACAATCCACTTTACAATATCACTGTTTACATCCCTTTTTATTGCCATAGGTAAGAAAGAGACGGTGTCGCCGTTCAATAATAAGGAGTATCCTCGTGAACCCAAGTTTCCAAAATGGGATTTGTCTTTTGAGATTTTGTGAAAGTGCTGACTAAACGTTTGTCATCACCAAAGACGGATGGAAAGTTTCTTCGCTGATCCAGATTTGGACATGTTAATGCTGATCTGAAAGGATTATGATTAACTGTCTTCATTATAATTAAATTTGTGTGTTTTACAGAATTCGGTAATATTGTTTTATAGTACGGTATGTCCTTGAATTGTTGGTTTAGAAGTTTTTTGAATCGATGTTGTTCTTGACATTAGGAGGCAGTTTTTTGTATTCGAATGACTCTTGAACGTATTCAAAACTTTCTAGGAATCAAGGAATATTCGGGCCATTGTGTTTTGCGAATTCGGAATTTCCGAGTCTTTTTAGAGAATTTTTTTTTTGTTAATTATACTGAAAATAAAAATATCAATGTTTATACGTTAACTAGATCGTTAAAAGACTCTTCCCACATAGAGAAAAACAGAGAATTAATAAATTCATAATATTTCAGACGATCTTAACTAGAACCTAACCTAAATAATTCTTACCTACTAAAACATTTTCACAGAAACGACCAAAAAAACGAAAAAAAACCTGCACCCATAACAATGACTCAAAAATTTCCCAAATTACTAGACTCCAAACCAACTGAACATCTAAAACGGTGCGTAATTATTTTATTTACGCGTTAAAAACGGACCAAGGCCGTTGTTTATTGTGCCACAAAAAAAAAAAAAAACTCCAAAAGCCAACGTTGATAAACCTTAGTAATTAGACGAAGCTCGTAAAAGTTTAACAGTAAATTGAGCTTAATATAATTCAGTTATCTCACCATTAGAGGTAGCGACGTAATTTGTCGGGAGAGTTTGCGACTGATGACGTTTTCATAGTTCGAATGGATATTGCTGTGTCCGTCAACTTTGTGGAATGTAGTTAATATGATCACGTGTTAGACCAAAACTGTTCCTAGGGTACTATGGGATAGGGTGCATAATCCGGAATTTTAGACTCTTGATTTTATATAAAAGGATACATTTAAATAAAAAGGATATACCGTGATGGGTTACATAACTTGGTATTCAGTCAACGATAGATTTGTTCTTTGTCTGTTGCCTGCATGGATCACTACAAATATTTTATGATGTTACGGTTTGAGGTACCTCCTAACTCTTTCTTATTGACAATCTATGGAAATCTTCTAAATATAATTTGAAAAAAAAACTGCATCCAACAGTGCCATAGACATACACGCAGTTTACTAAACTTAAAACACCCATCTCTTAATACTTCCAGGTCAATCCTAAAACAATAAATATTTCCCAATACGATGATTATTTATTAGATTTTTATTCTTCAATACACCGCTAAGTTCATCAGTGTAAAATGAAGTGAGGTATTTAATTTTACACTGAAAATCTAACATATGCAATTGCCAAAGTTGACAGCCCAACAAAATCACAAAATGTTTTTATATCGACACCGTGAGACCGAAACACAGATATTTATATTCACAAAGCCTTTGAGCTATGAATATTTTAATTTCCGGCCCGCCCGTCATTGAGATTAAGAAGATTTCAGTTTGGAATACTTTATTAACTGTTCACCCTGCACCGGTGTGATTGTATCGCTTCTTTTTTGTGTTATTTTTAGTAATATGTTTGAGTTTGATTATATTGGCATGAGTTTAAAATGTGGCAGCTATTGCTTCGGTCCAAGAAGAGATGCTGGGCTCCATTGAAACATTTGAAACTACAACAAGAGCTTGTTCAAGGTAGCGCGGTTATGGAAATAACGAAAGAATTTGGAGGCTTTGCAATGGGAAGCTACAGGTTAGAAATAGGTTCTAAATCTTGCTTCGTTAAACTATATGTCTTGTAACGGTGAGGGCCGCACAGGTAGGCTGTGCGGACCGATAACCAAAAAGGAAGATAAAAGAAACAGAGCTAGGTTGTACAGGTCTTATTGAGGCTAGGTCCGGCTAGGTCGCGGGTTTGTGGCACAGGTAATCCAGCTCTCGCTCGTGTATGAGTAAGGGGGTACCGTCCCTGGGGGTCCACGTAGGGTGCCCGGAGAGCTGGCTGAAGCTGCCCAAAGCTGGGGTCGCTGGCGTGTCAACGGCCGCGGCCACCAGTAGATACGGAGCTGCCGGCTGGAGAGCGGAACCCGCAGGTTGAAGTGAGACGGTGCAACCCGTAGGGTGACCCCCAAGATTGGGGTATAATTACACCTTAGGAGTCGTGGCAGCAGCCGCCAGTTATGGCGATCGAGAGGGAAGGTCACGTAGCCTCTCACATTTTGACGTTTTGGCATTAGGGCGGACCACTGTCGCCGCGTACATAGACAATTAGTAAGTTGGCCATTGACGCAACGTTACAGTCTTATATACTAAAATTAAAAAAGACGCAAATGAAAAGATCTTAAAATCGGCTAAATTTCTAAATGTTAAATTATACGCTTATAACAAGGCCGTCGATGAAAGAAAAATGTGAAATACGTAGTAAAAAGGTTTTTATAAAATGTCAAAAAGGTTGAATGAGAATTTCTCGTGACGTCACTCCTTGCTTCAAATTTTTCCACAGATCACCGAGCATGTCTCCCTATTTAACCATTGTGTGACGTCAGAAACCCTTTGAACTTGAGTGAATCTATTAATTTTTAATAAATTTTTGTGAAGTTGTAGTCGTTCTTGTTGGGATAATCTTAAGATCTATTTAATCTTAATGATTTTAAAAGTAGTTTACCAACAGTTTCTTTTTGGAAGTATCAAAAGGCACATGCTATACCTATATACATATATAAAAAATCCGAAAAGTATAAAAGCGTGTCCAACATTAAAAAAAACACTCAAAATTCTCAAATAATCAAAATTAACACCTACCAGTTAACATAAATCAATAACCTCAATCTAACTGTTAACAAACACACAAGAGAAATTCAATTACACCAACCCTTTAACCACACCATCAGTCGGTAACCATGGCAACGTAACAAACCACCCAAATATGTTGACAAGGTCTTTACCTTCCCAACACGAAATTAATTAGGCATTCACAAGAACATTCAAAATTAAAATTGTTACTCCCCGAGTTGTTTAGAAGACAACAATTATCATTAAAATATGAAATTGGAGTAAAACTTGGATCCACCCGTTTTGATTAAGTATTTTGTTAACTCCAAGGGAATTTATTCGGCGTTGACAAAATTAAATTTGTTGAAGTTAAAGGTTACACACACAGGAATGTCGTACAATGTAATTAATTTCTGTAATATGTTTTTATAAGCTATGTTGCGTGATTGTCTTTGTGTCAATGTTTGATAAAGTAATACCAGCCCACTGTTGGGCAGGACTCTTCCCGTATAGGGAAGGTTAAGCATTAATCAAGACACTAGTTTAATACGATTTCAGATTCCAATAATTCGTATCCAGGTTTCCTCACGCTGATTCCCTTCACCGTTCACCCTTCACCTGTAATATCTTAGTAAAAATAAGAAAGTAGTTTAAAAAACTCTCTTTGATACTTCCTGCGTTCACATCGAACCTGCACCTCGAGCATACAAATCTATGAACGGAACCTGCACCCAAAACCACATTCTATTATGTCATCGTGTAATATACTTTTTGTTTCTCAGCCTAGATTTTCAAGCCAAACTATGGTTGATGTCTATTCTGACTGGATTTACTTGTACACCTAATTTTACATAGGGTTCTGCCTATCTAATCTTTACAGACATTTTAGGAGCCTATAGGGTCCTATGCTCTGGCTGGCAGTAGGAACTATACGAATGCCAATCTAGATTAACGTTTTAGAATATTTCTGTAAATATATTGAATTTCTGGCAATCGAACCACTCCCTAAAACCTGCATTAATAATTAAACAAAAAGTATAACGAAATGAACTTCTAAACGATTAATTACAATAATTTGAACTTAACCTTAAATTACGATCATAAATAAATGTTGATTTAGCATTTAGTCGCACAAAATTAAATATTCAAATTCTTAAAACACTGCTCGGTAGATAAAATTTTACTGGAACAAAATTATAAAATTTTCTTCTTATTCACATTTTAAAACCATAATTTTAGGTGCTATCATAATATAACAGGTCGACTCAGAAGTTCCAAGACATGTTGTGCTAATGATATTTACTTTTATTATAATTGGTGAAAAAATAAATTGCAATTTAAAACATTTTTGTATTTTCAGCTCATTCTTATAAGTGTAAATAATTAATAAAATAAGTTTTAATTTTATTTATAAGATTAACGGATATTTACAGATTGCGAAATGCAGTAACACTTCTGTTCTTATTTTATGTGTCACTTAAAATATTTACGATTTTCGTAACTAATGGAAACTATAATTAATCTTATTCTACGCTTTATAGTTCTGGTGTTTACGCCTTTATAGAAGGCATGTATGGGTAGAACATAGTGTTAAACATCATTTTTAATCGACTTTAAGAAGGAGGAGATTTCCAATTCGTCAATTTTTTTCTTTACCTGTAACCTCAGAACTTTAGACTAGGTGAACCGATAATGTTGATCTTTTGTCATTCAAAGTGAAATAGTAGCCATTTCACCTAAAAAAATCCAAGCTCTGTAATGTTTTATTTGAAGTCCGTTGTATGTTTTTGTTATGAAAACAATACATTATATTCCTTTACACTAACATTTTCTCAATACAAAACTCCCCTACTCTCTATACACATATAGTACTGCTATAACAAGTGTTAGCTAACATTTAACTCGCTCCCGGATCCATTGTCGAATGTTCTTAATGTCGTTTAGTCATCGATTACGTTAAGTTTTTATAGACGTTGATAGATCGCCCCGAGCCGGGCATTCTGCTTTCACCGGTTATACCTATAGTGTATGAGGGTCAAGTTATAAGAGATTTCTATATAAATATAATATAATATTGTTTAACTTTCGCACAACGCAATCTAGACTCAAACTAAGCAAAGCTTGTATTATGACTACTAAAGAAAACTTAAAGAGGCTTATTAAAAAAATCTGGACATTTTCCGAGATGTATAAAAAATTACTCGAAATATTATGTATTCGAACGTGTTTTCCATAATCGTTATACCTATTAACAAAACATAATGAAAATCTAACCACTACATATACTATTTAACTTATCGCTACCACTTTCAACTTGGACCACATCACCTACTTTCATTGACCAAGTGTAAATATTGAGCTGAAACTTTTCTATTACTGCTGTTTGAGATTGGCTAGATAGATCCAGATATTTTGGCGTTTTGCTCCTCAATCAATATCATTTTTTTTCTTAGATTACGTAGAACACTATTTCATATATTATGTATTGGATATTATTCTTCTGAAGAAAAACCTTTCATTTTCTGTTATTTCTAGATATTTATTTGATGGAATGCCTTGTTATGAATCGGTCTAGATAATGTTTCTGAAAGAAAAATATTAAGTATTCTTGTATATTTTTCTACAGATATTTATCATTTGGGTAACTGTTTTAGGATTGAATGATTTTATAAGAACGTGTTCAATGTCAATTGAAATATTGAAATTAGGTATTTTTACATTCTACGTAAAATAATATATGAAATGAACAAGAAAATATGTATCCTACTAATATTATAAACGCGAAAGTTTGTACGTGTGGATGTTTCTTACTCTTTAACGCAAAAGCCACATAACGGATTTAGACGAAACTTGATACACATAGTTTTTATTCCTTTTTTGTGTCTCCGTGGGATTTTATAAGTCTCTAAAGTTTTGCTTGAGACCCACATGATGCAGCGGCTAAACTTTTTGACGGTAATAAGCATAAAAACACACTTTTGACGAGACCACTTTATTTAATCAAAACGACAATTATGATCAAGTCTGATAATGTCACTTCAGGCAGCAATTAGTTTATTGTGGCTGAAAAAATATGTAAGCCTCTTAACTTCAATAATTGTTAGATGATTAAGACACGTCACATCAGGGAGCTTCCACAAATTGAATGTAATGAAGCCACAACCTTCTGCAATAATTGCCTCCCGTATATTCTGAATCATACAACGAAATAAATTTCATAGCGTGAGAAATGTGTCGGTAAACCTGCCTGTGATCATAATTACCATGAAATATAGGAATATAGAGGGAATTGCCAGTTTAAGTACAGTGCTATAGTACATACCGCGACTCTGTCTGGTTCTTTTAATAAATGATTCCCGCAGTAAAGAATTCTTGTGCCAGTGTGTTTCAATAACATTTAAGGAACATGCGTTAAGTATGTGGGTTTGGCGTGGCGACCTATAAGGCTCGGCAATTGCAGGGGTTCGCCATGTCTTAAAGTAATATCATTGCAGTTGTGGAAAGAGGGCAGGGTTTTAAACATTCCTATTATTTTCAGGAGAAGTTTAAAACCCTCAGTTGGTTGGTATTCTAATAAAATCATGCGATATGATATGTCACCATTTTCAATGAAAAAGAACATGTAATTATACGTGTTTTTATTTCTATTAGCGTATATTACTTTTGACTACAACTATCTAAAACTTAAATCGCTGTATGTGAATAGACAAATTTAAACTGCAGGAATAAACGTTAATTGTTATACTATATGTAGATATATGCAGAATATGCCTTTAATCTAAACCTAGTTGAACCAACCTATGTAGTTGAACAGTGAGTTGAGCTGAAGTACCACTTCCATTTACTCCTATTTTCCACGATAATTACCATGACACGGTAAGTTTTCGATTGGAATATTTCACATGTCATTATAGTCGATTGTAAAACACAAAAAATGTGAGACAGTTTCGTAGATGTGTTTATAATGAGTGTTTGTTTATGTTGGTAAAAGTTTGGGTTATTTAGACTATCTTCTTGCAATTTGGTTTAATAAATTAATTTTGTACTATTTAACTTTTTATATTGTGATTAAGATAAAAATGTAAAACCGTTATAAGTCTGTCATATTATAATGGACGCTTGAGCACGCCGGTTTCAATCATTCCTAGCTACCCACAATGAGTTAATAGGTTGCTCTTAAAGCACCTATTAGCCTCTTAGTAGTAGCGATTGCAGCCATGTCTGCAATCGCTACTACTTTTTAAAGGTATATTTTACTGTAATTTCACTCAACTGGCAGAATTCTCAGATTGCTAATTAGAATTACGAAACACTCCTACACCCGATCAACAGAACCAAATCGCTGAATATATAGAACTAGCTTTTCGCCTGCGGCTTCGTCCGCATCGCGGTCGGTTATATCGCGTTTTCAAGAGAACTCTTAGAAGTCCGGGATAAAAACTATCCTATGTTCTTACTCAAGGTCAACTCTATCTCTGTACCAAATTTCATTAAAATCAGTTCAGTGGTTTAGACGTGAAAGCGTAACAGACAGACAGACAGACAGACTTTCACATTTATAATATTAGTAAGGATGTTTCGATAAATAAAACCAAAATAGATTTAAGAAATCTTTAAACCCACGTCTTTAAATATCACTGCATTCAAATTTTGACAAAAAAAGTCCAGCCGTTTTAATTATTGTAAAATTGCACTGTCATCGTGTTTGAAGCTATCCTAAAAATTTAAGGCTTATCGGGGAGTGCCTCAAAATTGAGTTGCAAAAAATCCTACCAAACAAACAAGAAAAGTGAGTGTAAAAATCCTGGGAAAATACTAGGTGGAATATCAATCCAATCCCATCAGATAATAATAGAAAACGTGTCCTTAAAAAAACAACAGAATAAACCACGTGATCACCAATTAGTTCCTCAACGGTCAAATAATTATGTTTAAATTATTCACATCGAGAGCAATTTAAAATTATTAATATTTCAATTGTTTCGTAATTAAAATGTACTCTCACTGATTCACTATGTATCATCCTCGAATCGACATGGCTCTCAGAATGTTTATTGATGTTTTACATTTAAATGAATATACACTTATTGTTGTCCCCGATGTTTTCAAAATTAATTAAAATTCTGGCACTTTGTGGTTTTAAAAACAGATATTTTCTTGGATAAGTCACGCGATTGTGAACTGTTATCTTCGTATCGTGCGTTTTCTATTGCCCTTTGCGATTTTAGAAATGATACTCGGTTAGAAGGGCTCTTGTATTGATCTCCTTCCTACACTAGCCTCCCATATCCTTCTCAGTTTTAAAACATACAGGAAGCAAGTAAACGGAGTATGTTAGTTTTCAAATGCTCAAAGGCCATGGCAAATGCTTGTCCATTGTGATCACCACGCTAATCCAAGTGGGATTAATGGGTGATCACAACCACACGTGTTGTGTGATCTACACCTTTTTTGGGAATAATAAATAAAAAGTTTCTAAAATATTCTCAGTGCTCTACAGTATTTTACATCGACTCTCAATTCCCATCCTTACACATTTTACCTAGAATCTCCAATTTTAATCTCCTTACCCGACAATTATTCCCAAACAAAACGATCCCCGACGTAAGCTTCAAGAGAACAGTATCCAAGCAACTCCATAATGAACTCCTAATAGTTTCCACGTGTTTCATGATATTCAACCGGATCAAAAACATATTCTGTTACAACTATGTTGTGAAGTTAACGGGCTGTAAGTTGCTGGCTACTCTTCACATAGTAACGTTGAGATCGGTGTTTGCCGCGTCAATACTGGGTATGATGGATGCCTATCGTTTGTGCAAATAGCAATGATTGTTGTAGATTCTAGCACGGGAAAGAATTACTGTGTTGAAAAGTAACGTATTGTAGGTAAATATGGAATGTTTTTTTGTCGTCTGTTGTTATTGATTTTGTGAGCAGAATAAAGACATAACATTAGGTATTTATATGGATAATTGGTATCCCTAACCAAATAACAGAAAGCTTTAACTTCAAATTGAAGCTAAATGTTTTCTGTTAGAAAGTCAGTTGTCAGAAATATCCTGACAGTCTAGTTTATGTATTATACCGTACCCAAAGGCTAAAAACGAAATCCTGTTACTAAGGCTTTATTGTCTGTCGAGCCATTTACCACCAAGCAGTATCTCAAACAATTCATAAAATTAAAAGCAACGGTTAACCAATTTTTGTTTTAAACTTATTTTTCTTTATCCCAATATACTGAATCCTTAGCCCAACTGGCAATTGATCTAGTTTTTACTACCTAAATAAACAACCTTCAACATTCACCAGAAAAATAACCTCCAACAACAATTCCATTAAAGTACCACGTAATCAGTAGCATCACACCAAAACAGCCGAAAACAAAACAGAGGCGACACAGAATGTTCATCTTTTTGCCGAGTACTAACGACATAATGACACATACGCCTCATTCGCTATAAATCCAGCATCCCGACATCCCCGGCATCCCTGCATCCCACAGGATCGTTCGATGCATCCTGCACGATAATTAACACAAGTTTTTAACGAACGCAACTGTAAACGATACTCATCCTGTATTTTAGTTCATGGAAATATGGTGTTGTGTTGTTTGTGAAGATTTGTTAGCTTCCATGGAGATATCCACGTAAATCGTAGTATTAATTTAGAAGATGTATGAATAAATTCTAGTATTCATTTTGGAAAATGTTCCATATATTATGAAAGATATTATAAGATGGATTCAGTAAAATATTTAAGGCAGTTTATTATGGGTATCATTTGTAGCCACCTAACCAAACTAGTAAGCCCAAGGGAGGTTCTTTTTATAACGCCTAGACTGCTCAATCATCGGCTCTCTAAATGGTGTTTGTTCCTTACAGTTACTTCCGATGCACAAAGCTAAAGAACAACTATTCTAAACCTATCAATCGAACATAAAAATGATGAACGGAAAATAATTCTTGGATCGTCAGCGTCAGTAGGTCGAGTGCCAGAAATCAACCGCCAAACGTAACAGGCATCTACTTGACTGTACAAATATTGAGAAAACAAGTCTCAGTTATAATAATGTTTGCTGCCAACGTTTGTCGCCAATGTTTGCTTTATTTGTTGTAATGATGCAGTGTTGCATGTTTTGAGGACACGTTAGCGAGGGCCATTGACAGGTCGAGGACATTTGGCCAAGATTGTTAAACGCCTGTATTCTATGTTCTCTTTGTTGGTATATTGTTGGAAATACAAAAAAATGTTCTGGAAGCGAATGGCCAAAGATGTTATTAGAATGACCGTTTCCAAAATTAATACTGTAGAGCTCCTAAATATTACAAATTAAAGTCTTATAAAAAACATATCAGAATACGTAAATTTCTCTAAATATCTTATTGTTTAAAGGCAGAACAAGAATAATCAATAAAATAAATTTTATTTATCTTTTCAATCTTGCGCAACCCCGTGATAATTATGAAAAACACTTAACAACGTAAATCAAAATGTGATTGATTTCGATACATTTATTTTTATGGATTTCTATCAGTCTAGTATTCTCTTCAATAATTTTCTGACAAACATTAGTAGATGAGTACAAGATCACTACTGAAAGAAATTCCGGAACATTATTTATCTTATCGTCGTAAACTAAAAACGACAACACATGGTGTGAAACAAATACGGAAAATAAATAATACCATAAGCTGACAAGAACATCACTAAGCTTGTTGTGTAAAACCTTAAAAAAAACTAACACGAACTCACACGTCTCGAGAAAAGAAAACATCTCAATCTTCCGCAAAATTAAGACCCCATAAACCACTTTAGGAAGTACAAAAAACCTCTTTTTTACAGATGCTACCGACGTGTCGAATGTTTGACAAAAAAGAAGAAAAAGAAAAAAAAAAGCGGCACGTGGAGACAGCTTTAAAGCGCAAGTTCTAGGAGCTTTTGTGTATGCGTGAAATGCATTTGTGTGCGTGCCGCTGCAGGTATCGGCTCACTACGGGCCTTAGTTCCCATCGGGCGGCCGGCCGCGCAACACGCCACGACGCTCTGCGATCTGAACGCTACGAAAGCCGTTCGCGACGATAGAATTACGAATTTTCAGTGAATATTCCGATGAATTCTGACGCTGAAGGGATAGTGTGACAGTGATATTACAGATACTCAGTGGATTCGGTGTAAGCTTTCGCTTTGGTTTTTGTGAATGATTATTTTATGTGAACTTGTGAATGGTTTTGATTTAATTTTGTGGATATCAAAATAAAATTCAAGTAAGTTTTAGGTTTAATTATTTCAATTCTTTTGTTAATAATTAAGCGACGTCTTAAATTAAAATTGCTCTATTCGAATAAAGTCAAATAATAACCGGTCTAAATTTCAAACGTTGAAGGTAATTAATCAATTTAGTCGTGTATTAGGAAACGACCGACGTCTTTTAATAATACTTCGGACGTTATACCCAAAAGAAAATTAATATTGTACAAAACATAATTCAATATTCTGGTATTAATTATACGTTATATTAAAACTGTGAATATACTTGAACGGTCTTTTACTACTGAGAAATGACATGTGCGCAAAAAGTATTTTGCGTCAATTATAATTGACAGAGAAATTGACGTGTGATTTTTTTAAATCCATTCAGACATTTTAATATCACTTCTAATTTATTTGTATAAGCTAATAGGCAAGTCAATCTAAGTACTAAATCTAAATCACTAACAAATTGCTACACGTTAGTACTTTTTATACAAATTAATTAAATAAACCGTCATTTGCACTCCTTTTTCCAACTGAACCACAAAAAAATAATGACCGCTATTGTGTCTTTAATGATTTTTTTTTGTCGGGACACACCAAACGAATTGTCATTGACAGAAAAAAAAACTTGTTGTGCAAAACGTGAATGAAGTATTTGTTGTACGGAAAATAGAGTTAATTTTAAATGAAACTTGTTTGAATCTAGTTTGAAAGGTCGTTGAAATTAATTATGAATGATAGTTTAAGGCTATATTTAACTTTGACTGTTATTAGGGGTTACCGTACAAATAAAACTAAGGCCTTATTTCGGACCTAACTCGAATTATATGTATAGAACCATGGAAAATTACGGTTATTGGTGGTATACTAGAATAATTTCAGTATTCATATGAGCAAATAAAGTTCTGAAAATTGGCGTCGAAGCTGCAGTGTGAATAATTGTAATAATCACGTCTAACATATTTTTAGTCCAATTTTATTAAACTAAGATTTAATCTGCCTTGGTTGTTACTTTAAACTGAGGTGTAAGTTTAATAGAGCGTAGGACTATTCAAAGTAACACACCCGAACAAGTGCTGATTACTAAGCTTTCTCACTCAAGCGATAGAAAATGAGGGAAAATTCTAAATAAGTTAACCTAGGCTTTACTGTCACGTTTTATTGGAAAGTTTGGGAACTATTTAAGCTGTTGTATTTAATAAAGCAGTATATTTCTCAAAAAAATCCAAGTGACTCTCGTTTGTATAAATGACTGTTTACGATTCTATTCCTCTAGAATTGAATGATAAATCAAGACAATTTTGAAAAAATATGTTTTTAAAGCACCAAGTGGTTGGAAAAGGTAGAGATTTCTTGGTACACATTTATGAAAGAGTCTTCAAGCTATACAAAACTATGTATAATACCTAGAAAGAGTCACTTAAGGACTACTTTTATGCATCTTTAGAACATTTTGTTTTCGTCTCTTTGCTATAAAAGTAGAGTCAGATAGCATTGTCCTGCGCTCGAGATACGCTCCATTATATTTGTGCTTTTCGCTAATATTTAAATATAAAACGTTGATGTTTATATACGTAGAAAAATCACCTTTATATACACGCGAATAGTACTCAAACTTGTTTAAATTAACGAAATGGTATTTGTTTAGTAGTTCATTTTTCGTTTTAAATTCAGTTATGATTTTTGTAGAGTTTGTAGAAGTTAGATAGGCAGTCGTTTCATGTGAATAAAGGCGATTTTGATAAATCTGAAAAGCTTAATTCCTGGAAATAAGGTTGAATGGACAAAACATACGAATTCTTTATTATTTAATATGAATTTCTTCGCCAACTATGTTGAGGTGGGCTTACAGTATAACAGCATTTGGCTAAGTACCAGTTTTTCACAAGGAGTGACTGCCTATCTGATCTCTTCAACCCAGTAATTTGGGCATCACAATACCCCTTAGTCCGACTGGTTGTCGGACTTCCTAGCTTCTGACTACTCTTAAAGACTGGCAATGATGTGTAAATATCAGAAGAAACACAATTTTTGCTTTCGGAAACGGGGCTTTTTATGCAAAATAATAAGTAATTGTATTTTATTTAAATCAATGTCATTTAATCTTTGCCTTTGTAAGGAAACTATCAAAGTTGATCCTTGCAAATCGCCTCCGCCTTCATTTTCTTCAATATGTGTGCTAACTAGAATAAACAAGCATAGCAACCTCTTCAAACATCCCTTCTCCGTATAAGAAGACGCCTTTGAGAGCAACACATAGAAATCTAAAGCATCTTATTTATGATATACTTGACAAGCGATTGTGAACCTTATGACAAAGGGTTATGTAATAGGTTGTTATGACAAAGGATCACAAGGATGCCAACAATAGTGTAAGCTGTTGATTGGCGATCAAGATTGTAGATAGACTACTATGATCTCTTAAACAGTAATGTTGGTGTTATTGAAGCGAGAGGCCGATATGCGCAGTGTATTGCACTGTCTTGCTCTAACAATAGGAGTCCTGTTTTAAGAGTTCATAGTAGAGATTTAGAACATACTAAGACATCTGTAGTTCAGGCTATCTAGTTCATGTATCATGTTGTGGTTTTGTTTAAGCATTCTCCTTGGGTAATATGGAGATTGTTGTGATATTATAGTAGATGCACTATTATATAGTCGGCAGCATGGCAAGATGTTTTCTTTCTGTTACAAGTGTAAACAGCAGCATTTTAGTATGTTTCGTTACTTTCACAATTATAAAAGTTTTGTCTTCTTCAAACATATTTGTTCTTCATTTTCCATCTTTCAACGTCATCTATAATAGAGGTGAAACGCCTTAAGACCGTTTAAAGCTTGGGATATCGATTGCCTTTTAAAGATTATACTTGGAATAATTCCTTAAATTAGCACAATCAAAGATAAGACGTTTTCCTTTAAAAGGTCTTATCTATGATAACGATTGAAATAATCGTAAGTTTAGCATAAATAAGAACTAATAGCTTCATTATAAATTAATAAAAATCTCGTAAAACATTTGTTTTTGTAATGGTTTGTAGGTTTTTATTATTTAGGTAGGTGTTTAATAAAAAATACAAATTTAGACCAGTGTAACTACTACTGTTAAGTGTCTTTTTAAGTAATAATTCATTTTTTTTAATATCTCGTCTTATTAAATTTCATTATACTCGTATTTCATAGATCACATATTTTAGGCCCTTAAAAGTAGATGTTAGGTAGCGATACGCTAATTAGTCTAAAGTTATTTATTTCAAATAATACAAGACGTCTAAAAAATTTAGGCAAGTCTAGAACTCAAGCTGGCCTGAATTTCGGTCTATAACCGTAAATAATTCGGCTTCAATGTCAGCTTGTGCGTGACGAGAAACGAGTAATGACTTATTTTTTATCAAAATCAGCTTAGTATCGTACTAAATAAAGGTAATTGTGATTATACCTGAAACCAAAGAACTGGTTTACCGAAACATTTGCAACAAAATCTAAAAACCCACGTTTTTAAATGTCACTGTATATCAAAATCGGTCGGTCGGTAGGAAAGCTACCCTGAAAATTTCAGTGTGCTAGCTTATCGGGAAGTGCCTTAATATTTAGTTACAAAAATACGACCGTAACGACAAACAAACAAACAACAAAGTAAATGCATAAAAACTCGAGAAAAGTGTAATCTCATTCACCCACCAAAATATTTTGTATTGTAAAGCAAAACCTCTACAAAACTCTACATCAATAGTACAAAATTCTTAGTACAAAAAAAGTTCTTGACCCGGAATTCAAACTTAAGACCTCACAGTGTGGTATGACAGCTGTATCACTAGTCTAATGAGGCAAGAAAATAAAATTAAATACATGTCACTCACAATCCATAGAAACTTCTATTTATGTTACTATAATGATGAATTGTTGGATGCTTTACTGAACATAATTGTTCCATTGTTCATAGAAGGACATAAAATTTGGTCGCAATATACATAACACAACACAATACGTAAAATTAAATAATTGATTGTGGAACTTGTCTGTAATAGACACGTAAAAATAATCTTTGACTTAGCATAATTTAGTTAAATATATTTGAAACTCTATCAGGTGACTCTTCTAATCGCTACCTGGACAAATAAATTGCTTAACTTGCAACGAAATAATTCGGTTCTATCCCATAATAACCTTATCTAATTACAGCTATAATTACCAAAAAACATCGGAATTTTAAAAGCCATAAAATATAAGTAACATTTGACATTTCCATTCTACTGCAACAAACCAAACATAAAATCATCAAACCTCTAAACCAGGTATCATAATCCTGGCATTACTTAAAGACTTTGTACGGAGAGCTTTGACAATGACACATTCTCCGTCCTTATCTCTCCCACCCAGTAGGACAGAGACAGAAGACCTTTTACCACAACTCTAGGTAAATAGCTATAAATTAGAAGCCCATGGGAATCTTCTCGACAGTGAACTTGAGATGGAAGACAAATATTTTGTGAGGGACGGAGGAAAAAGGGTTATTGTTGATATACACTTATGCACGTTTTTGACCTTTGTACTTGTTTAGTGGGTGGGACCTAATTCTTTGCCTCTTTAAAAATGATGTACAGTTAGACTGTAGTAGAGAACGTTTTACTAAATAATAGTTTGAATTCGAAAAACTCAGGAATTGATGTTTTGTACCAATACAATTGTTTTGGACGGTTAGAGCAGAAATTTTAGGATGACATCAAAAATCACTTGGACTTTTATTGACTGAAAATTTAAAAAAATCCAGAAACTCAATGTGAAAATATTTAATTAAAGTCTTTCTTTTTGTTATTTAAAGAAATATAAACAATACGTCCAATAAAGACATTTGTAACAATATCACAAAAAAAAACCCAATTAGGGCACTCCATCTCATGGTACCTTCGTAATTATTTAGCGAACAATCTTCATTTTCCCTCCAACGTATAAAAACATAATTAGAGATCCTCGAAGGGTAATCTCTCGAGATTTATCACGAAATTAACGGACCCCTTAAATAACGGAAGCCTTAAAGTATTTGAATATTTTCATGTTCTACATTTTATACATTTTTGGAAAGATTGAAATTATATTTGAGTTGTTGTTAACGGCGACAAGTCATTGCTGTATTTATAGACGAGGAAAATTTCAAGACTTTGAGGATTTTATTAATAAACAAGTATAAAATACATTATTGTTTCTCGGGTAATTTATTTTTATTTAGCAATAATCTCTCTCCGATGTTCATCATTGTTCAGCGCCAAGCTAACATACAATGTTAATTTTAAAGCAATTGAGTTTAGAGACAAAAGTTGACTGTCGAGCCTTAAACGTGTGTGGTATTCTAATTGGTCAATACTAATAGTTTGGTCTTCAAAGTATGAAGCTAAAAATTCATGCATCGAGTTAGTGTTTCCTCCAAAATAAACCTTGAAGAAATTGTGATTCTGGATAAAAAACAGTGCTCAAATAAAATGTTTTGGTACTCACAGTGAATGTGTTGAGTAATATGCACTCAAAAATCTCGCGACAACCGCCACAACCGTGAAAAACGGAGATCTAACCTTATAATACATCCCTACGCCCGTAATCCGTCACCACCCTTATCTCAAAGAGACACGACATTATACGAATCCTTTTCCACCCCATATTCAGGGCTATATTAAAAAATATAACATAATAAGCTCGGCGCGGCTTTCATCTGCATGTTCAAATAAAATTCGGTTCCCAATGGGTTCATTCTAGTCGCTCTTACCCCATTACAATGGGTAATTGCAAAGGACGGATCCTTATTTTCACAGATTTTTCTAAGAATGATTGATTGATGCGTAGGCTATTTTCGTTGTTTTGATGTAAGAGTGTTTGTTAAGACTAAAAGTTTTTTGAAAGAGTATTGGGTGAAGATATTTTTGTATTGTGTTTCATTTGATTTAAAATAGCACAAGAGTTTTAAGTGAACCTCCGTTAGTATGACAATGTTATAACTGCGAATATCGCAGTTTTTTTAATTGATTTTTGCTCGTTATCTGTATTAGTCGTGAGGAGATTTATATCAAAAATACGAAACGATAATTTATTCCATATATTCTTGAAAAAAATTAAGTTTGATAGAGCATTACAGAAACCTACCATATGGTTTGCTAATAATATTCCTAATACCTGTGTCCTTCATTGATTTTCGTCCCACAGTTTTATTTAGTCACGTTTGAGAATTAATTAATATAATTACATCTTCATATTAAAAAATCGTTTGCTGTCAAACTGGTCTAACAAAGAAATGATTAATGATTAAAATAGGCGACTGATGCGTCCGTGAAATACCTGCCTGTGGTTCCGTATTATTATTTTTCGATATGACTATATCGTGTAAGGTATAGTAGAGGAAAAATAATCAATGCCATAAATATTGTTGCTTATACCTTTAGCTACATGCTTAAATTAAATTAGGCATGAATGGAGGCAGAGCGTATGAATGTAGTCTGAGCATTGCTGGGACCCTAAATAATTGGCATTGGGGCAGGAAGGTAGGAGTGTATGGAAGGAGATAATTTAATTTCTCTTTTATCAAGTTAATTTCACATTCGATTTATATTTATTGTGGACATTGGTATCTATAACTCTACTTTTCAAATACACAAGTTTAGGTTTATTTTTTTAAGGATCTCCAAAAATCATTTTCTGAATATCCGGAAGTATATTTAGGTAAATAATACAGACACCTGTTTTTTTTTTATTCAATTCAAAGGTCAAAGATTATGATAATTTATTAAAATTCTGTATAGTACTACCTTCATAGGTAGGTAGCTGATAATTTATTTATTACAATTTGATCAACAATTAATTTTATGGTTTGTTAAAATATTTATGGATGTCAGCCTTTTTCGAGACGCAAATCCTTTGGAGAAAGAAACGATTCATAATGACATTTATAATATTATTTTGAAACGTGATAAGTAGTCTTTAATTCTTATAACTAAGAATTTGATACTAAGATCTCTTTTAACCAGAAGGATGTCTCTCCCCCGAGACAGTGGACCCTATCTTCAAGCCTCTTTCATCCAGTTGTTCGTCTATCTGGCAACAGTATTATGAACAAAGTTCCAGTACCAGTAAACATTTTAAGACTGTTAATTCACATTTCCTATTCCTTATAAAAAATGACATATTTACTCAAATTAATTTCTAGAAGTAGATTAATAGTTTTGAAGTAGATTTTCATACTGAAGATTATTGAGGCTTTATGAAGATTTTACTAAACTTTCTGGAATTACATTTGGTAACTTACATATAATATTTCTATTTAACTTTAAGTATGGAAATTTTGTAATCCCCTAGTGTTTTTTGGTTTTTATACTTTTCCAGTTAAATATGAGTTCAATTTTTGTACTTTCTAACTTCTGTATTAGCGACTTGAAGTTGATGTGTAAACCGTTTTTCTTATGATAATTTTTGTTTTGAAACACTGTTTGTAATATAATAATTCAGTAGTAAAGTGCTAGATCTTAAATATTTGTACCCTGCAAATAGCAGAATATTATGGACATAATTTTATTTTAAACATCTTTCTTAGAAATTCATAAATTTTATATTCTACTCTATTTAATATTTCGTCTTGATCATTTGATATAATAAGAACATAAAACGGCAAAACCAATTCACTTCTTGGCGAAATTGCAGCTAGCCTACCTTCCGACCTATATAGCTAGGGTCACATTAAAATATAAGACTAGGAATGATGTTTTAGAAAAATAGAATAAAATAATGTTAGACTGTGTGGTTCCCCTTGAGCGAGTTCCGTAGTAATATCTTGAAAGTAACTTAAACAATAAATTATGAATCGAAAGACTAGTTTGAAATAATTTAAGCATATAGTAAAACTAACAGATTACCTATACTTAAGTCATGAATAATAATTTATATATTATATTGATGAATATTCTGATTTTTGTTTGTACAGCGACATGTGCTTTTAGTTTTTTTTTTGCCTATAATATCGACATATTAAAGGTTAAAAAAATAGCAGGGAACACTTATAATTTTGATATAAAATAAGATTTTCGGGAAGTTAATTTTTAGGTTGTTGAAGTCCCAAAGAGTTAAAAACGACACCCTATTAATGTGGCACTGTTATCTGTCTGCCTCTCTGTGGTATAATAAAAATGTAAACTAAGCTACGGTTGGTACGTTCAAAAATTTGATGATTTGCGAACCGTCTCGTTCTTGACCGGTTTTTTTATTGATTGGTTACCATTTTTCAAGATTCTTAATTTTGACCTTAAAAAAAAGCATTTCAATTGTTTAAATGTGTAATTATTCAATTATAAGACAATTGATTAGTATTGAAAAACCCAGGTAAAAAATAAATATGAAAGACGACATAGTTCTCACTTAAAAAAAAAACGATCTAAAATGTAACTCGTTAGAAATGTAATATGTACAAGTATTACTCGGATATATAAATAGTATTACACTACACTATTCATGTTGGTTAATGTGTGTGAATCATCAGCTGTCAAACCGTTTCAGTGACGAAATACCTAGTGCCCTCAAGCCATAGGCCTGCAAACTACAAATGTTGTATAAACATAGTTATTCATACATTACGGTATATCTATCTATTATAATGTGTGCTGAGAGAAACACTAAAGGTCTATTTAGCGTATTGCTAAAGCCTAAGAAAGAAAATTCTTAGTCATACCCCTTATCATCTGTGTCATGTCAAGTCTGTTACTATACCAACCTTTTAACATAAGTGGCTTCATAGACTACAATCTTTTTATACATGAAAGTTAGGCTTAATTGGGGTTTTGTTGTATTGATTTCACACTTTATCTATCTTTACAGGATCTTAGCCTAATGTGACAGAGAAGTATGTGATCGAATCGATTTGGTACCGGTTCATTCATAGTTTCAGTGTGCTTGTACGACAGCTATGAACATACACGTCTCAGCTAATCCTTTTTTACTTTTCTAGCAGTGATCCATTGGTCTCGTGAAATTTACGTGCGTATTACAAAGTAATTATCACTTGCTAAAACCGATGAAGAAAAAACAGGAAACTGGAATACTTAATTTTTTTAGAGATTTCTTTCGCCACGTCAGATGCCTACGGACGATTTGAAACCTCTTAGGAGAAGAAAAATCAAATAAACAAGTTATATAGTTTAATAGAAGTCGATTACCAACTAAATACAGTTAATCTTATAACGCACCTTGACTTTGACTAAGCGACGCAATTATGTACAAACTTCAGCCATCAGTCACATTAGCGTCAAATATTTCACAATAATCTGGTATCATTGTTATTAACGTCATAATGACGTGTGATACCCAACGAGCGATGATTGGATCACTGTGTAGGCAAATGAAGTAGTACTACTACATACAGTCTCTGAAATTATAGCAAAAATAAAATACATAACATTCTATTATAAAAAATATTCTCGACTACACGAATAGCTAAATTGATCCACAAATGCTGGTACTAAGTGTAGATGTTTTTTTTTTTGCTTGTCTTTTGAATATTCCTTAGTAGCGACAGTGCTTGGCAGTATTTTGTTAAAATAAAATATACACATAGAATAAGGTTAAAAAGATCATGAAAATAAATTAAAAATATCTGAATTTCATTTACTTGGCATAAGCAGGTCAAAGGAGTTCTGCTGTCAAAGGACTTGCTTACATAACTGAAAAATACATTCACGTAACGTATTCCGGTTTTAAAATATTGGAATTCAATTTTATTATTGCCAATTTAATAACATTTATTTTCATCTTGTTCGTATCCAGCGATGGAAATAAAATATCACAACAAACCTTTCTCTTTGACAAAAATATTTATTGAATTACAAAAAGGTATTTTCGAAATTAAATTTTCATTTTCCGCAAAAATATTTTTTTACCTTCTGTTTTTCCTTTGTTTTGTGAGAGTGTATATCTTCTATCACTTAAGTGACGTTCAGATTTTCTTGCTGTAAATTCACTTGATGAGTGTTAAGTATCAGCCGAACGATTCCATATCGGGATGATTGTAGAAAGCTTAATTGACACGAGACCATCGTAAATAAGTGATAATATATCATCAGTGTGAATACAATTATCTTTTCTTGCTTATAAATATTAGAAGTTGAAATGGATCTAGAAAATAAGGTGGTATTTTTATGGTTCATGATTTCTTCTAAATTATTGAAGTTGTGTCTCGATAACTTAACTTTTACTAACTGATAGGCTTAATTAAAAATGGCTAATTAGAAATAAACAATTACTCTTTTTGCAGTTCTTCGGATGGATGTTTAAGCAAGAGGTGTAAATTCTGTTTTTTCTTTGTTCCTTCCTACTTAGACATCAAATTAATTCTAAGAAAACATCATGAGAAAACCTGGATTTCAAATATTTGTATCCGGGTTTTCTTATGCTCCTCCATCCTCGCACTGCCTTATTATTTGGCGAGGGTTCTTTGATAATCAATTCATGTTATGTAATCATTTTGTATTAAATTAAATTTTAGAGGAAGTGACAGTTTGCTATGCTGAGGGATTTCTTAAGCCGTTTTTTATAGTTTTAAGGGGGGGGGGCTATACAGGCTACCGTCTGTATTTTTTTTACGTTGAAAAAGTGATAATTTTTAGCCATGAATTTATTCATGGCAAAAAGTATCACTAAAGGTTTTTGATTTTAAACCGTCGTGTTGCCTCGTTATAAATATTTAAAATATAAGCCACAAACTAATAAATAACAAACAACTATCGCTCTTTCAATTTTGACAAAACCAGCATTGTCGTCATTCATAAAACGTAGGTATTCATAATACAAACTAGCTCATTCAACCCGGTTTCACTTACAACCTGTAGTTACCGTTCACATCAAAGGCTATTGTAAAGTTCATGAATGTGGACTGATTTATTGAAAGCCATACGTAAGTTACTGCTGAACCATTGTTACTGGTGGATAAACTTGGACTTTAATTTAACGTTACCAGAGTTTCAGACAAAAGTTTATAGAACGATATCTTTAATTGATTTAGGGTGATTGTTGGCGATGCTTCCTGAATTTATTGCAATCGATTTGAGTTATTTTTCTTAGTTTCCTTAATCACTGTTCCGTCTTGTTTGTAGATTACGGGTTGACTGAAATTACAAATTTAATATTTTTTGGGGGTTTTGTATCCAAAGACTAATATGAAACCCTGTTACTTTGGTTCCGATTCTCAAAACATCTATTACTGTTAATAATGAAAATAAAAATCTTAGTTAAGCAACGATTGTACAGTCTTCAATTTGATGGATGACCATTTTCTACTAATTTCTTCAAAACAGAATCTTCTGTCTCACGAATTAAAGTGGGACTTGACAGATTTTATTTATATCGTTATTTTTTCAACAATGATGTTTTTTTCGCATTTGATATGGATATAAGGGAAGTATAGTTGTTTGATATCTTGTTTCTTCCCTAGAAAATGTTACACAATGACGTCATAGACTTTTTTTCTGAAAATGTTTTTGTCCAAATGTGATATTCTGTGTTTGGTGATATTCTTAATGACAGTAGAGTAGTTATAGCTAATTATTATTGATCTCAAGTAATTATTCTTTTTTTTACCCTCATTTCAACATCAATTAGAAACAAAAAGTTGGCTTTAAAATTTCAAAGCCGCGCTCTCATTATTGTTTAATTATCTTAATAATTAAGTTAACCATGGGAGTGATCAATCAACGCGATAACATCGACCGATATTAATGAATTAATATGTGAAGAATGGTTTTTATTTAGTAGCTAATTATTTTGTTTAGAATATATTGCATATTTTGCAATTGTATCGTTAGTTGTATCTAGATATTACTGATCAATTTTGTCATTATTATTTTAGTTACTGTAGCTACTAATTTTTTTCTTTAATTAAGTATCTATAGAAACTTTCGTCGTATGTTCCATTATAATATGCTGGTATGACCGGATTCTGTGTTATAATTATTTGATAATTTATCTAAAGCTTTGAGATCTATAAACGCTTTTACAGATATGGTATTTCAATAGTTCTCAGTTTCAATTTCCTATTCTCGACATCAGTCAGCTAAATATAATAACATTCTTCAAATAAAGATTGTGTATCAGCTTTCTTCAGTAAAAAGCGATTATAAGTACATTCTAAACATTCCATCACATTTCGTTCCACCATTTTCCCTTCAACAACACATGCTGGGAAAATCAACCCTAAATATTAAAATACACCCTTTTTCGCGAGTTTGGCTAGAATGAAAGCAAACTTAGGGAATTACCGGAATCTATGTAAATATTGTCGGAGACCCTTCCCGACTTTTAACCCTTTTTTTTGGATTCCGTGACTAAAGGTCTCCGTTGGGTATCAGTCTTTTGTAGACCTTTAAAAATGAATTTAGGTTAGATTTGCATCGGTCAACTGAATGTTATTTTTGCGTCTGTACTTACTATATTTTTGTAAACCTCTTTGTTTTGTCTAATGAAAGTGATTGGTAGAGACACAATAACATGGCAGTGACTTAGCGCTTCTTTTTTCTAATTAAATCGAACGAAGGATTTACAAAGCCTGGGGTTGTATACTCTCCAGTTACCGTATAAAGCAATTCACTTGAGCAATTGTAGAAGAGAGATTATAATAACTCTACTGTGTATTATGTTCTGTCTTCCACAATGACAATAGCCCAGCTTAACGCAGTGGTTTCAGACCCTCAGAATGTATTAACCCGCACTATTTACTAGTAAGCATTTCATAGAATGAGCAATTATTAAACGTTTATTGGAGAATCGATAGCTATTTAGTTAGTACACAATTGAAACCAATGCACAATGGAAAGAAGCATTTATTATTACTTTTTAAATGGACCCTGGTCTTTTTATATTATGTGTCAACCGATGGAATTGTCGTCGGGTGATCAGTGATTTTTTAAATACCATTGTCTCCTAAATAGAGCTGTTCCTGATTATGTACAGTTCACGTAAACCATTTGACACACTAACTCCCTGACCACAAAACCATAGACACAACAACTCAAAACTCCTTTCAATCTTTCCCCTTGAACTTCAATTCGCCATCCCCATCATATCCCATCTTACAGATGTTTTGAACATCCGCGAACCTACATCAGGAAGTCGAACGTTCTCCACAGCACCATAGGCACGTAAGATCCCTTCGATTGACCCTTCCGAATTGACAAGCATGACGGTTTGAAAAGGCAACAAAAGTACCCTTTTTAATACGGTAGGTCACTCCCATATTACATAAAGTCGCCACGTCATAACTCATGCTACAATCGAGACTAACAAGGTGTGAAGTGAATTTAAAAGCCGTTTATACCTTAACTCTCAGTGATGATAACATGCGTGGTACTTTGTAGAAGGTAGTACATAAGGGACATGTCTTTTGCGATTTTTATGATAGGGTAAGATAAGAGATAAGAACCGTCAGTTTTCTATTGCTTGTAGATTATGATGCGGCGGTCAATCATTATGTATCATATATTTAAAAAAAAGCAGAAGTTCGATCCATTTTCCGATTACTACGAGTATTGAAGATTCCAACTCAGGTTTGGATGAACCGCTTGTGGATGAATGGATGACGATATTATTAGAATACTTGCAACATCGTGAAATTATTGAGTGACATGATTTTCCTTGCTATTTATAATATTATGTTTCAATACCTGATTAGTGCAAATTTCTGTCCTATTTTTCTAAATGCAGAGTCGTGCGTTAAAGGTATTAAAAAAGTCCAAAGAATACTTATTGTGCTTGACCTTTACCACTACTATTAATATTCCACACACAATATAACGCTGACCACCTGTCATTACAGTTTCGCAACCACTTTTACTCGCGACTATACTGTTAGGTAACTGAGATTTATGACATAACGCATCTTCCATGACACTTGGTCAATGCACTCATTGACATAATTGTAGACTAGGGACTAAGCAAGCAAGCCTTCATTTTAACAAACAATCGGACATACTTTGCTTGTTGTGTTGATGTTAATTTCGAGAGTTTAAAAGTAAAATATATTTCTTTCAATTACAATAATGGGTACACAAGTAACAATTATTTCGTAACCGATTTTCGGCCATGGTGGCTAGAATCTAGTGCAAATTTTAGAATGTGCGCCAACACAGGTGCAAACTTTGATCCCTTAATCGCGTAGCCCGAAGGATCAACTCAGCAGCACTCTAATTTTTACTTGAAGCTGTAAAATTTATTTTGCTAACGCAAACATAATTCTAAAAGTCTTTTCGTCCCTTGGAATCTAACTCAGAACTTTTGACTTGGCAGTCTCAACACTATCACAGCGCGAAATTTTAATATGAATGCTAAGAAAATTCCTATCTATACATAAGTGAGCCACTCCCATTGCCCTCAACCTCGCTACTGTCCTTAGACTAGATAATCTCTAAACCACGACATGTGCCTAATTGTTCCCATTCTCTAAGCTCTTAAAACAGGGCCTTTTGTTATTATCGAAGAAAGATGGCGGCATAAACAAGCTTCCTCACCAGCATCCAGTCCTGTTTCAAGATCTCTTAATAGGCCTGCTTCTATGTATCATTTATTTCCAAACACAAAGAAGAATGCTGCTATTCAAGTTATAAAGCCTCATTGTAATACTTCGTCATCACAATTTGTCGCCGTACAACTAACCTTTACACCATCGGAAGTCATTACGACACTATCTCCGAAAACGAACAAAATTAATGATACCAATCAAATTAAAATTACCATAAACTTTATATAAACGGTATGCAAACGACCTTTCCCTTAGGCCTTGCCTCGTCAACTCACCATTGTGAAGAACTTGAATACATGTTTTGATTTCACTTATGTCAGCAACATTATCAGCACTTACAAGTCATAATGGACTGTAATTCCTAACGCCAAAGTTCAGTTTTGAATGTCAGAGCTCTGCAGTAATAAGATTTTTGACTTTTGACTCGAAGACATGTTGTCAGCTTGTATTGACAAGCAATTAATTTGAGCCTTTCCATTGTGTAGGTATGAGGTGTTCATATTGATGTCTATGATGTCTTATTTGAGGTAATATATGGCTTATTGATATAAAAAAGGTTGAATACTTGAGAAAATGATTCCATTACCATTGGTATTGAATATTTTGATCTTTGACTCTGTTTTGGTGTAATATAGTTTAGTGTAATGAGTATTTAAATTGAGAAAATATTTTGATCGTTACGGTCTTCAACGGTAATAGGACGATGGGATAGGAAGCAGATTTAAAATTGGAAAAATAGATAGGATTTATAAAAAAGGAACACCTCTCAGATAATTCTGCAAATTATTAATTCCTCTTATCCAAATTTATAAATATGTTAATAAGTTAATGTGAAGCTATAAAGATAAACATTAAATACTTTTTCGTTTGTGACCTTAATCCAATCGAGATACAGAAGTAGTCGTCATTAATTTTCACCATAACCAATGTAGTGTGACGTCATCAGATAAATTACGAACAGTAGGCTAGGTGGAACTGCAATTAAGTTTATTTTTGATTAATATCGTAAGATTGAAAAACCTCTTTTTGATCGAAAAATATATCTTTATTGGAACACACAAAATATGTTTTCGAATTTGTTGGAGCTGAAGATCAAGTATAGGGCCGTGCTTTGGGAGAGGCCTATGTCCAGCAGTGGACTTAGACGGGCTGATAATGATGAAGAAGCTTTCTGGCAACGATATAGTAGTATGGCAATCTTGTGACTGTCTTGAAACTTAACTAAACATTTTTAGTTGGACGACAATTCCAAAATTTATTCGTACCTGTTTTGAGCTACCAGTGCCTGTTGACTTCAAAAGTATTTTTTTTATATATTTCTTACAGAAAAAAAAAACAAATACTTTGCAAGCAGTCTTAACCGTTTCGTTCATTTTGTAAACTTAACGTATACGAGTATCGATCGTATAGCAGACCTGGTTTAAACCTCCAATACTCTAACTCGATCCAAACCCATACAAACCTCGCGTCCATACACACTAATATTTAACGTATACGTCTATCAAAGTTCATCTCACCGAGTAATATAAGACGGTTGCGTCAGAGGTCACTAGCTCACTTACATAACTCTCATTTTTTAATATCCATACGTAAGTTATGCTTGGCCAATGACACAGTTAACTTGAGATATGTGGAGAACAACTATTTTGGAAATATATTTTCGATGATCGATATTATTATTTATGGACTCGGATCTAACATCTGAGCTCCAATTCTAATTTTTGTATTGCAGATAGGACAACATGATTTTTGTTTTTGCCTGCGGCTCTTTTTAAGTTTATTCTGGCAAATGACGTGACCTCTGATGGATCCAGCTAGAACATACAAAAAGACAGTCATCCTTTTTCTACATTTCCAAGTTATTAAGAGATATGTTTTGTTATAGTCTAGTTTTTGTGTTTAATAGCCTATTATTGTTTTCGTCGTGATGGCTTTGCAGTTCTTTGTATGTATTTGTACATGCACGAGGTGCAGTTTTGACTGTTCCGATTGTTAATGTACTTTCTTAATTATTCTAAAACGCTACAGACAAATTGCGAAAACACCGTGCGTTGCTGAAAACGACACTACATTTGGGATTGGGACATTTATCGACATGTAATATTATTATCTTTGTAATAAAATTAGCTTTCGACACAGACTTAACATCCAAAATAAAAGCGATAAATACAAAAAATAATTCACATTTCGTATTTCCCAGAATCGACCTGAATACTTAAAACACAAGGCAATAGATAAGCTTTCATTAAAATTCGAAAGTAATATAATATTTTTTTATCATTAACTTTGATAATCCGGCTCTCAGCTCTGGAGATGAAATGCTTTCGGGTCTAATTAAAATTATTATAAAACTAATCCGCTTACAGCTTAAATTATTATCGTACACGCGTACCTTTGACCCTAATTAATTAAACAAAGGGTGTGATTAAAAGGTAATGGGCCCAGCGAGTGGGGTTTACCACGGTTTAGTTCAAGAGAGCCACTTGTGCAAGAAGACAGAAGATCACTTCGGAAGTTCCTGAAAGACAAAATGGTTTTTAGACACATTTTCTTAAATACGTTAAAATGGTGAATAGTGGTCAGTAATGCAATTACATAGTTTGAATAGTATTTAGTAGTGAAATGAAATGAAATCATTTATTCTGAAAATAAGACATTGATTCATGTCTTTCTTGAGAGCGCTAGAGTCGCTATTTCCCATCTGACTACCCTGAGAAGATATGTCGATACAAACTCAGGGGTCGCAGTCTCTTTTAAAGTCCAGACAAATCCAAAAATGTCCGAGCAAAGTGCATAGAGTATACTATATGCACTCATTTTTTTCTTCAACAGTCTCGATGTAGACCATTATTAAGATTTCTTCACTTTGCATCGGTCGGGAACTAATATAAATTGAACACATACCCTCCATATTAACACCTACTGAGATCTACTTTAAGTGTGGAATTGTCGCTAGATAATATTCAAGTATGATTCACCAGAAACCTATTTTCTTGATACACCTATAATTAAAGAATTTTGCTAATCATACTCAAATAATGGTACTTCTGCTTGTTCAATTCTTTAGTACGGTTACTAAGGCGTATGGTTTCTTAAGACATACTTATAGACGTCTAGTTTCTAGTGATTATTGCGATTATCAAAGGCTTCAAATTAGCGCCTGTCGCCATTAGCTAACAAATAGTGTATTTAAATAATCAGTTAGACAAGGAATTTGTAGCACAATAAATACTTCTAGGCAAGTAACATTACTTCAATCATGAACTATTCGTTGAGTG
This sequence comes from Trichoplusia ni, assembly GCF_003590095.1. Taxonomy (NCBI): domain Eukaryota; kingdom Metazoa; phylum Arthropoda; class Insecta; order Lepidoptera; family Noctuidae; genus Trichoplusia; species Trichoplusia ni. The sequence goes on from NC_039481.1 coordinate 34,879, forward strand.
ATTTCTTATATCGTTATTCCTAGTATCAACAACTAGCCTAAGCCTGTTGGGGTCCTCTGTTAAGCATAGGCCACACCCAAACTGCGCCAAAATACCCCATTCGCATTTTTCTTAGTATACCTATTTGTTTAAAAACAACAACTCATATTTATAGAATCCATTTATAAATCCCACCCATTTCCCACCGTATTATAATACACAAAAATATACATAATTCAAAACTATTTCAAAATAAGAACCGTTCCTAAAGAACAAAAGACTCGCATTTTAAAATTCCCCTTTTAAAACCTCTACAGCCATACGTATACAATAACAATTAAACTGAAACGGACTCTTTGCTTGTTCTTTCGAACTGGCCAGTGGACATCGGGCAGTAAAAAGAAAACAATCAGCATAATGTTGCCCGCCGTGAGCGCTCGGCGTAAAATTGCTCGCTTACGTAAATATAGTGTAATTATTTCGTTTTCTTAATCGTTTTGAGCTGTTGGGAAATAAGTTTGGGAGGACGTAATTGTGGTGTATTGTTTTTTCTAATTTCGTGTCAATTTTTTACCTTAGGTTTATAAATAGGTCAACGATTTTCAGAGATTAGGTAATTGTAATTTGATAGAGCCAAATCTTCTTTTTCTTTCTTCTTCTTATTCTCTAAAATTCGAGAATGGCTGAACCGATTTGGCTAATTTTAGTCTTGAAATATTCGTACCAGCCCAGGGAAGGTTTAAACGGTGAGAAAATAGGGAAAAAATGCGGCAAGGAAAAAAAAATCTAATACGCGGGTAAAACCGCGGGAAGCAGCTAGTGAGTGATATAATATAGACTTAGTTTCAGAAGCAAGTTAAAATCATCGACTGCATTATTAACCACACAGAGAGACAATCATAATATGAAACTAAAATTGAAAGTTTTTTCAATTAAACCTAATACTGCAAACAAATCTGACCCAAACCATTAAACAAACATTGCTATAAAACCAAAAAAAAAAGAGAACATCAAATTTAAATCCAACATTTAAAAATGGAGTGTCAATATTGACTTCGAAACCGTTAATTTAAAATTCAAATACCACGTCCGTTACAAAATGCGATAGCAATCACGATCATTAATGTAGGTTGATACCATATAGGCAGAGTCGGGGTCACTCGCTGACATTTTAAAGAATTCGCTCTAAACAATGGTACCGTGAAATCTGTTGTTTTGTTCCCATTGTTCAGGCATAAAGGGAAAGTCCATTAAGTTAGGAAAGCTTGTGAATGAAACGCGGTTTTTATGATTTTCATCCTAGTTGGGATATATCAATTTACGAGCGGTATGTGGTATATGGTATTTTTGTGTGATGAGAAACTGGAGGCACTGTACGCTATAAAACATCCTTTGAAAGACCTTAGTATAAGTTCTATCTTTAGACATTATGTTTAGAAATTTATAAAAATAGAAAATTCCATCGCTTTAGAAACTTTGAAGTCTTTAACTTAGTACTTTTATCGCCGGCCAGTCATTTCCCTCTGAATATTATAAAACCTAAGTCATAAACTGTTCAGCAGATCGTCTAACGCTAGTGCACTTGAGCGCCCCCTACGGGAGCAACATCCATCTACCCTCACACTGACAACACTGGCATCACTTGTACATGAGCAGTCCCCGAGGACGGACGCATACTTAAAATATATTACGTTCTCACAGAGTCGACGTTATTTTAAAGAGGTTGATATTTAAGATATAAGCCATTTTAATATCGGCTCGCCATTGAAGGGTCTTTATTGGCGAAATATGAAATTTCTGAGAGGATCCAGAGTAAGGGTGCTCTTTGTGAGACTGCAATTTTGTGATTTATAGCTTCAAAGTCTCTTTGTTGGGCAATAAGCAGCAAAGGCAGCATAAATTCATTTCCCGTCGTACTCCCACGTATGTAAATGCAACAAAGTGTACCTACTTTATAGAATTTGCCATGTGAAAGTGTACTCATGAATTGTAAAACTAATCGTTTCGATAATATTATGAGATATATCATACGATAATTTCGGAACGTTAGAATATACCTTTCATACACTTAATTTTATCAAGAACTAACCGTACCGGTGAAATTTGTATCGCCTAAAAAAGTATAACGAGTATGATAACACTTTTTACATCATTGCATAACTTGGATAAAACTGCACACGGTGTGCAAATTTTATTAAAATCGGTTTAGTAGTTAAGGAGTCTATCGCAGACCAACAACATGACATCTGATTCATATTTATCAAAATGTACATATATCATTTTATACGTAATACTCCCAACTTAAGAGCACCACACGTACCCAGTAAGGCACGTTCATGTTAACATACGAAACTTGACTATCTATCAAAACAATCTATAGCCACAAAAGAAACAGTACACGAAATACTAATTATAGTATTGGTAACCACTGACATTTTTACGTTTCCGTGAATAAATGAAAAAAAATCCTTCGTTCCAATCGCATGTAATAATTAAATAACAATGAAACCAATACTTGCTTGATTAAATTCTTTGTTTGATAGGATTGTAGTTTTATACGTTATTTAAATGTTGGCGGAACGTGTCGCAGCATGTTTGATTTAAAATGTGAAGTTTTTTTATTGTAACTGTTGTCGAGAGCAGCGTAGTTGACATATAACTCGATCTCATCTGTGTATGAAAGTGTTCGTGTGTTTATCCCCTAAGCGGTTCCAGATGAAAAATCTTCTACCAAAACATGTGCAATCTCCTGAAAAGTAGCTTTCCCCACTTCCCCCTAATGGGTGCAGTAACTTGATCACGTAACGCGAACTCATTAAGCCGGCTCTCAACGCCCTCAGCCTCTCGGCTACCTTAAATTATTCACCAATAAATTCCCAAGACCGTCCATATGTGGAAGCCACAACAGTTGTACCTCAATAATCCACTTACAGTTACGGCAACTTTGCTAATGATGCCGAATACACAGACAGTTTCCAATCAACAACTTGCATATGCAAATAGCCCGGGCTGCCCTCTGTCGGATTCGGCGTTATGCCATTTAGTTCCCATTTCGGACCAACATCCGAGCTCCTAATTGCTCGCCCTGTGTTAACGATTGGAAGGGTTGGATTTATCGGGAGGATTGCCTTGTTTTACTATCGTTTTTTGATTTCGAGGCCCAAAAGTTTGACTGTGATACTCATGTGGAATACGTATATGGGGATTAGGCTTAGCTCTTACGTAAATGGAGTGGTTGGGTATGTATACATAATATATGGACTACCTTCATATTACGACATTAGTTGCGTTGTTAGTATACTCAATACAGTTTACAGGTGGATTCGGGTTCAAGTCTCTTTATACTTACGGAGAAGTACTCTTATTTTGTCTAAAACTAGTCGATCGATATATTTTGCAAAATCAAATCTGTACTGAGACAAAATATAACAAAATATTTTAGGAATTATTAATTTTGTTCTCTAAAATCAATAATAATAGCGGTGATCGAGTTTATGCTCAACAATGTCTATTAGGGGCTGTTTCGGTCACTTATCAGATAAATATTTGTCATGTCCGAAAACCGATGAATTTTCTCGTTAAAGTACTATATTTAGCTGGCTTCGTTCCCATAAGAGCAATACCCTCTCCATTGTTTTCATTCGGCCCTATTGTTAAATATTTTACGTCCATTCATCGATTTCCTAAAATTGGACATTCTGTTAGCTATCGCCAGTATCCAGTTGACAGGAAAAAAGAAATAAAGAACCCTTCCTTTTTGTACTTTCTAATAATAACCCAAATATTTAGAAGACGAAGAAGAGTATTTTTATCAATTTCAAAGCAAGTTGACCTGTGGTAGTGATTGCGTCTACCTTTTGTACCATAATAAGAGTATAGTCGCTAACGCCAACACGAAAAAGGAGAAGCAAAAATTTTAAAGGAACTTAAGCAAACTGTCACTTATATTTTCCTTCCGTCCTCCCTAAATCAATTATGGAGATCACTTTATTGGTCACGTCCAAGTTAATGTCAGATTCCCCTCTGAAACTTGAGGTACTATCAACGTTCAGTTAGTTAGTGTTGAAGCTCTAAAACCTTTATTGAAATATACCCTCCTTTGTAAACAACGAAGCACGTTCAGACGATCCAATTACCAGCTAACAGTATTCCCAATATATTTCAAACCAATTATATTGGTAAGTTAGCATAGAAATTACTTATACTCAATTACGTACAAGGTATCAATATCAGGCAACCGCCTAATATAGGCCAAATTTAGATACACATCTCTGTATACACAGCCTTGCCTATGTTCCAATAACATATTTACCATTCATATATCTGGCCAATTTAGTTCTAAACTCCCCGGGGGTGTAATATATTATTCAGGGGGAGACGGGGTACAATTGGCAATAAATATGCGTTACTTTGCAATAACATGCGATATGAATGGTTATTGTTAGTGGTTGTGGTTCTAAAGGTTTGTGGAACCAAAAATATGGCGCAGTTCTATGTTTCTGGTGTACCCACCCGCGCTTTAGCACGTTCTTGCAATTTTACATCACGGTTTTCGGGGGATTGATTTGTGTGGTTTTATTGTTTTATCTTGCGTTTTCTGACTGTTTTCGTTTTGTATGGGTTCAGATTGGTTTTCTGTTCCGGTTTGGGAGTATTTCGATCGATGTATTGATTTTTTGCGTGCCCCGCGTTGGGCGGCAATACTTCGGTGTCAGAGAGCATAAAATGTAGATCGTCGAGTACACGAGAGAAGTAATATCATACTGTTGTGCAGGAATTTATCTAGCTCCATGACTTCTTCGTGTCGTAATTGCGTCAGCTTACATAAGATTTACGCTTGTAATGACTTGTTACGCAGTGCTTTTTGCAAAATGAAATATGTGTCATTTAAAATACAGTACGGTTTGTTAAACATATACTTTAGATTGAGCCTTCAGTTTTTTTCTAGAAATACTGTAAGAGCTGGCTTAAAAAGTCACTAAAAGTAGAGATGAATGATAGTAAGGAAAACGAATTCTTGGATTCTGGAATGGAAAAATCTAAATTTACATCACAGGCAAAGTTTTTAAGGCAAAGCAGCATACTAATGATATGGCGAGGCACATACGATTGCCTTTTATTTGTCCCAAAACGCTTATGACGGATTTTATTGCCCTATTCAGAATAGCCTGCAAAAGGTCGCACCTACTCCAAACAGGGTTCGGAAACTACAGTTTTGTTCCACTTCTCAAATATATATTTCTCTCAAACCGATCCCGGGCTTAACGTGAAATATGTTCTAGATATCTGCGTACAATGATTGGGATTTTTGTATTAATATTAGTCCGAAGTTTTATACAGGTGCCGTGAAAATTAGATGGTCTTAAATTACCTACGCTATTACTTAATAAGTTGTTCTTGTACCGTAATCAGAAAAAGAGAATATTGAAGGCGAAAATAACGTAGTAGTATTAAAAATAGATGATTATAAATTATTTTTATTTCTGTGACGTTCACAGGTGGTATTTCAAAACCTTATAAATTTAAAACCTTAAAGATTAAATATCTCAATTATACTAAGTAGTATCAATATACAATTTCCCAAAGTTTTAGTACATAAATCGTTCGTTACTTTGTCTCAGTACACATGGTCTGTGAATTAGTACATTTGTAAGACATCATGATATATGGTGACATGTATTAAACTCAAGATGTTAGTTTGCAGTGTGGCTTTGAGTCGTGCCAGCGCATTTAGTTGGTAGATAGTTTGCATTCAGCTCGACACCCAAGGGAATTTAATAGGGGAAAACATTGTAGAGTATTACGTAGTCGACATTTATATAAGTATTGGCTGTTTGTAGTTTGTGTGATATAAGTAGCGCAATGTATATGGTTCATTCTGTTTATATTAAATTGGGTGGGTATGGAAAATCGGGCTTTTTATCTAAAGTAAGTGGAAGGCAGTTTTGTGAATACAGTTTTATCAACGTCTTGATTTGAACTATGGATTGATATGAAGATGCCCCATGTTGGGTGACACTAAATTCATAAGGGTATCAAACTGATTGTAAAAATTATACAAATCCGTGCATCTAAATATTTCATTTGATTTTAATTTAGGTAAGAAGGTTATCGATTTTTCGACTATACTGCTTCTGTTGACGTTAGCGCCATATCACCGGTTTACATTTAATAATTATTTAAAAAGGTCTCTCTAAAAATACAGCTTTCCAAGAATGGATCGAAAACAATGCTGAACATAGAATATAATTTTGATATGTCGACTAAAAGCTTATGAAAGCCGGATAATACGCTGCTATATTACCTTGTCGGGAACTCTGTCAAGGAAAATTCCTTCATTAATTCATCAAGACTTCGTACAAGCAAATGAGGAAATAATAAATATAAAAAAAACATCCAACTCTACTAAGACACCTTCGTCAGACAATTTCACCCTCTCCTGAGATTTTCAACTGTACAAAAAATATCACACTTAATTACGACCTTTTCACGCAGACATTTTAAAGCTTTCCTAAGTAATATTTAAGGGTTTCAAAATCCCTTCAGAAAACGACGCTAATGTATTTTGAGAATACGCCGCGGAGGGGATAGGAATTTTTTAATTGAACTCGAACGTTCTCTTGTTTTATATTTTTGGAGCATCGTGGTCGAAACTTGGGGTACCTATGTCAAATTATATTACAGCTAGTTTATTTTGTTTATGGTTCCGGTTATTTACTGGCTTTACTTCAATATTTTCGTCACGTTAAATTTATTTATGTGGTAACTTTTAAACAGAGTATTTTTTCTTTATTTCCCATTTAATTTCTGCTTGTAACTTTATTTTCTGACATGATTAAACTCTGCTGTTTTACAAATTCACACCTTGAAAGTATGTTATTTCTTATATTCGTTAAAATTATACCCTCTAACTAAGGTAATCCTTATTTCGCTTGGGTTTTACAGATATTAAAGACACATGGATAAGGATCGAACGCGTGACACGCCAAGCACGGTAGTTTTAGCATTGTGACCTTCCACCACTCGGCTATCCGTGCAGTTCTTTCTTTAAACTCTCCAACTGCTTTTCCAACGCATTTTCATCCAATCCCATGTATTGGACCAGCTGATGCAACATTTTATGTCCCGAGATCGGCGCTGAAATACCTATATGGATAATAAAAGTCCATTCGCGTAAAAAAACGCCAGCAACCGGGATGATTCAGTGAGGGACACGAGTGGGGATAAAAAGAACTAAATGGACCGACCATTAGTTCCCATTCCCTTCTGGTTTTCTTTAGTTTTTATTTTATGCGGTTCGGATGACCTCGCGTGAAGTTTTGTTCGGGAACATTGGAGATGGAAGGGTTGCTGATTGTTTAGGATTTATTCTATCTTCGTTAGGTTCGGCCTTCGTTTGTTTTGTAGCTAAAATTAACATTTCGCTTACATTCTAATCAGCAGTTTATCAAAACTGGATGCCACAAGAAATTTCAAGTGAACTCTTTGCTAAATTCAGCTGTTTCATTTCAGCTGATTTTGACAGATTTCGCTCAGCAGTTAAGTGACTGATGAGAGTAAATTAATTAAATGAATCTTGATTCGTTTGTGGTGGGTGGAGTACTTTATATCAAAATAATACCACTTTGACTTTGAAATCAAACAAGAATTTAACCATATTTTAGAATCCTATGAAAACTGATGGTCCAACACAATGGTTCAAAAACTCAAGATTTTGTTAACTCAAAATTCTCCTGGAAAATCCAAAATACAAGTTCTAAAATCCCAGCATAGTAACTCGGGTGCCTTCAGTGCAGCAAAATGCATTAAACGCCATTCTTCTCAGGATCGACAGGTTACGTCAAGGTACAGAGAGATCTCCACTTGTCATTGTCAGAGTCTTAAAAGTAAAACGTTGCCTCACGAAAGGATTTTCTCCCGTGTCATATATCTCAGTGACTCACGTGCCCTAGTCTATCCAAAACTTAGATTTGGGATAGACTGGATGCGTCAAAATTTTTGAATGGATCGGGCAAAGAAGGGCTTCATGTATTTTGTGAAAGATTTATAAAAAAAAATAGCACGATCTACAAGAAGTTGTATCATTAACAACTAATAAGAAAATACAACTTTTAACGTCATTTTAGCGTTCATTTGAAATGTTTGTTTGATACTGGTTTTATCAGCAGCAATTATTCAATATTTTTGCTTCTTTTAACCGACTTCTAAAAGAGGATCAACTTGGAAGGTTTTTTAAGAATAAAATATAATGTTAAAATTATTTTAATTCACATCCATAAATAGGTTAAAAAGACTGTATAACACATTTAGATAAACCCAAAATGAAGGTCCCAGTGCCATAAATATTTTAAAGAATATTGAACTGCTCGGATTAAATAAATACCTTATTTTAATTTAATGTCAAAAGGTCACTCGGTCCGGTCTGTTTATCGACATAATTTATTCGATGTTTGACCAGAACATTAATTAGTGTCATTATATATTTAACAAATTAGTGTATTGTAAATCTTCAGGTGATTAGGCTTATTGGTGATAATATGATACATTTTAGGCAGGTTTCGTTTTTTCTTAGTATATTTTTATTGGAAAAAAAAGGAATAGTAAATTTTTTTCGGCAATTTTTTTTATCATTAAGCCATTAGATTTACAATACCATTTACGACCTATGGTTGTGGACACTGAAAGTATTTGCTCTTTGTTTAAATTCTCGTAGTAGTATTCCCATGGGATTTGAAAAGTGACAGACAAAAAAAGAAAAATTTAAATACAAAAAATTTTTGCATCAATCACTTATCTCTATATAAGATTCAAATCACCATCCAAACTCGCTTTCATCAGAAACAACACACTAATTATCCTCATTCTGAGTTAATGTAATAAAATAAAAACCACAGGGAAAACCTGAAAGTATCTAAATAAGTACATTGTAAGACGCGTCTCAAGGAAATTGGGTTAATTAATGATCCCTGAGTGCGGTGGTTGAGCGAGCAAGCTGTTACATTTGTACACCATTAGGCTTAATACATTAGAGTCTTGACATAAGAGGTCATGGCCTGGAGGCCAGTGCTCCTATTTGTAGACTAGGTGTGCTGACAAAACATTTGAAAGCCATAGCTTGGGTACAGTATGAATTTTCCCAATTAGATGCAGTTTTTCCAACAAAAAATCTTAAATTTTGGCGATGATAACGGATACCTATTCATTTGAATAGTCCTGCACTTTTCAGTTAAAGATAACTTGCTACCTGTACCCAAAGACTTTGTTTACGTTTAAAGAAAAAATCAACCTATCCAACCTACATCCTCAAACCTATAATATTATACTCGACCATTATTACCTTAAGGTTCTTTCTAGAACAATAAAAAATTCCACATGGTATTTAAAATTTGACCGAACTCAATTTAATCAGGTTGTATAAAGGTTGTTCTTTCTTGTTTGCTATTTTAATTGAAAGTCATTTCATACAACCCTTCCAGTGACCACAGCTTTCAAAATGACTCTTGTAGGCGTCCCTTATTGACATTTCCTTAGATACTGACCGATATTAATACATTATAAGGTCAGTGTTAATTCTTTTAGAAGATCTTTTATCTTCGCACTCTGACTAATTATAATTATCATCGCACATGTCCTTGGGATGTGGGTGTTGCATAGGATGTAGGGAGATGGATTTTTATACGCCCACATTCCACTTAAAATAACAATAGGTAATTGCAGGATGAAAAGAATAATTAGATGAAGTCGGTTACAACTCAGAAAGTTTTTTGGATAATTATGAATTGTATTGACTTTGATCTGTAACTTTTCAGTTTTTCTACGCATAATGTAATATCTGCTTATAGATTCCCCACTCCTGGACACAGGCGAATGTCTTGTCAAATACAGGGAACATTGTATATATTTCTAACATGAAATTAAACATAAGTTTAGTGAATATAACCACATAAATCTACGATTTACGATTCTTATTTTTATTATTAGCCCATTTATTCATTTATTTAAAACTCTTAAACTATGACTACATGTTTAGAAACTTAATGCGATAGCTACTTTAATACTTGCAACATCTTTGTTTTAAAACATTCAATAACAAACACATAAAACATATATTGTTAAACAAATACAAAAAAAAAAAATCTAAGAAGAAGTCAACAAACGTTAACACAGAACCCATTTGAGTGGGACGGGAACATCTAAGTGAAAATTTTGCGGCAAATGATAAATAACAGGGTGACGGCCGAATTTTGATGGCCACCCTTTGTATCGTATCTTGTTTCTGAGAGAGCTTATCCGTCCTTCGCATAATAGTGTGGACATTCGACTTGTTATCTAAGACGCCCGTCCGACCGATATCATGGCTAATGGATTTAATGGCGGAACAGACCTGATGCCAGATCAATTTTACATAAGTTCGGGTTGATGTTGTGTTGTATTATAGAGGGGTATACATGATGTGTCAGGTACAGAGAAGGTTGTGTTACGACCTCCTTAGTATCTTGTACAACGTAACTACCGAAACACACCATGATGTTTGTTCCGAATTTGGGTGTCATTTTTCTGTAATTACTGTGTGTGTTTAGAAAATAGAAATATGTAAGTATGTTAACGCGATCATTACGGTCCAGAACAGAGAATCTTGAAGTATTTGGAGGAGACATTTGTCTAGCAGTGGAAGACAGTGAGTTACCTTGTACTCATAATACAAGTTTTGTTTAGTTTGAAACTAGATGGCTCTGCGTACAGTTCGAAAAGTATGAAAAAAAAAGTGCAATTCTTGCTTTGATTTTTATTGAGGGATACGGTATTGCGCTGCCGTTCGTGTCGCATTGCCGTCAATCCGATTGAGATTATCGAAGTGAAGAAAAAGAGAGTTCAACTGAAGTGTGTTTTATCACACACCGAATTGAAAAAAGATGTAAAATTCACATAAATTATATTGTTTTTAGAATTATGACCCATATGGTTATGAGAACATTTTAGACCTGGACACTAACAAATACTTCTTAAATTAACATTTTTGAGCTAGTAAAAGAGAAAAGCCACAACAACTCTTACAAATCTTATAAACAAAGTCGTCTTTAGCCGTGTAAAGACGTCACGCAAAAAAATATTGCAGATGAATCAATTAAGATCATAAAAGTGCCGGCAATTTTGTTTCTGACGATTATCATTTTAATTAACCGTATAACGCGAATCAGTCGCTTTTTTTAATCATGTTCTTCAGAATGTCACTAGGCAAGTTCTAATTTAGGAATTCAACTTATTTATTACTAACTGTTGCCCGCGACTTCATCCGCGTGGTTGGAAGATATAAGTTATCATAACTATATTATACCTGCCCTCTCTTTTCCACATTTTACATTGTATTTTCGCTCGCGTATATAGCCTAAAACCTTCCTCAATTAATGGTTTATTTAACACAGAAAGAATTTTTTTAATTTGAACCAGCAGTTCCTGAGATTAGCGCGTTCAAACAAACAAACAAACTTTTCAGCTTTATATATTAGTACAGATTTAATTATTATGCTCTATTAATGAAGACTCCATTCAGGATATATGTAACACAACAGATACTGTTGTGCAAATACCAGTTCAATTCTGAAATATCTGTGGAATGCAAATTAATTAATTCCGATACTCCAATCAGCTGATTTACATACCAAAGCAATGTTATCAGTAATATGTACTCTGTATATGTGTAAGCTATTGAGATGTTGATTATATTGCGGTTTTATACCGCCTTGCGTGTGTATCTACTAAACTACTGAACATCATAATCACGGCTTTCTATAATACATAGATTTGGTTTATAGTTTCTCAATGATTGTGAATGGTGATTTATAAGCAGATTTGCATCGTAATGTTGGTTTTCGTTTTTTCGAAATTAATATGATATTTTCTATTCAACTTTATTCGAAGTGTAGATGAAGAAAGCCTTTGGGAAGTTTTGCTTGCAACAAATTACTATTACAAATTTAGTTTTCTACTTTTATTATATAAACACGGAGAATTTTACAAAAAATAGGTTTAGTTAACAATATAATGGGTTCCTATTATACTATATTAGTATATATTGTAAGACCGCTGCTAGACGACATAAGAACAGTTCTAATATAGTTGCAAAACCTGAATACTTTTAATATAGCACACAACACAGTATTTTTTATACTAGTTATACGTACAATACATAAATACGCCTGTCACTCTGAGTGATTGAATTCTTGTGTCGCGGGGGTTTCTCAAACATTCGATTTAATGCACATAAAAACAAGCATTGTACATCACAGAAATGCTTTTCCTGCGCGAGCATCGAACCCAAAACTATACTACTAGACTATCCATGCAGTTTTAAATACCATTCTATCTCAGGCCCTAAAACATAGCAAATCAACAAAAAAGAAGTTTCATAACTTATGACATAATATTTCTAACCTCAACCTTATTAAATATCATACCTCGTGGCACTTGAAGGTCTGACGTCACAGTTACGTCACAGGCTAATCTCTCCGTTATCTACAGAAGACTACAACAGCCCTTGACGGAGGCATTATCAGTCCCTTGGGCACAGGCTCTAAGGCTCTCCATACCATTGTCCATTATGAAAATTCCCTCCGATAATATATTTTTTTATGAAGTTGCGTAGAATATTTTTATTACAAAAGTGTTGGATTACTTAATTAAAGTATTGAGATATCTGATACCTTTCCTTAGTGGTTTTTTTGTTGTTCGGTGTCTTGTAGACTGTTTTTGTAAAGATATTGTTTTTGAATAATAAATAAATGTAGGGATTTCCGAGCTTTGTTTCTCTTTGCTTTTAATTATTTAGGTATTCGTAGTTCGTCCCCGTATTTGAATATTCAAAATGAACATTATCTAGAGGTCGCAAATATTTTTATAGAGCGGCGTTGTTATTGTCAATTTATTAGAAAAAAACAATTGTTAAAGACAAAATCACAAACACTAAGATTAAAACAACAGGTTTATTAGTCCTTAATTATTAACATGTTTTGACTGTGCAAGTACCTTGTATAAACAAGTACTTCTGACACCTGGGATTAACACATATTC
>NC_039481.1:48925-99318 GCF_003590095.1 Trichoplusia ni
CTCGCACTTGACCGGTTATTAAGTAATTTGGGAAAGGCCTAGCTTTTATTTTTAAAGGTAAAGGTCGTTAGATTTTCGTAAATGCTTTGAGATTTTTGGATAACACTGTTAGTTTTTATTAATAAAAACTGTAATTTGCATTGAAAATCACGACGGCTTTATTTGTGTCTTTTCTCGCTAGAGGAGTAATAATCTGACTACTTTTTAGTACCCCGTAGTGTCATTGTCAGTTCTAGTCGCAACTGCATAGTTTTGCCTATCAAGGACTACGGTTGACTCTGGAACTACCACTATATATATACTTGAATAAACTGTTATGAAATTATTATGAATCCGCTTTTCGAAAGACATTATTTGAATAAAGACACTTTGACCTTATCGACGAATATCACAAGCAGGGTTATTTATTTTATCCACAGAATCAATCTTATCGCTCTTTGGAATAGTTTTACATTGTTGATTCGCTCCATAATTATTCTGCACCAGTGTTTTATAGCAACATAGTATTTCTTGATGACAGTCAATCATTATGCAACCAACATTGTCCATCATACGATATCGCGATAAATCCAAAACAGCAAATACAATCTACAGAAGGCTGACAATACAAACACAAAATTAAATAACGTACTCCATATAGATAGATATCTCCCAATAATTTCTACACACGAACCAATTACGATTTCCAATAAAAGCCGACCAAACAAAAAAGGCTAGACAACATACCCTTAATCTTTGTTGACTGCGGCTCAATTAACTCTGTCGGTTAATGACGGGAGTTTGCCCACGCGACCATATTGCCACGTTTAGGCAGTATGCACATCCAACTAGTAATCGACCAATCGATTTGGATCGTCGCTAGCTTTCGAGTCTAATATTTCTGGAACGTGCATTTACACTGGCAATGCATTTAGAGCAATAAATTCATAAATTTTACCATAATTTTAAAATCATCATAACTGACCTATCTTATTAGGCTAGACGACTTCCCTCTAATAATTATATCTTCCCTTTTTCAAAATCTATCTAAGTCCCGGTCTTCTTTGGAATACTCATTCTTAGAGAAAATTATCCCATCTCCATTATAACACTACTCAACCTTATCCTCTTCAACATTTTTGATCCCCAATTTAACTCTGAACTATTTTGCGAAAACTTGTGGGTTTGTATAACGACCCTCGACTCGTATGAACCAACCCTTACGTGTAGTAATCATATAGCCAATGCCAACGGTTCACGGAAATTGTACTGTTTGTTTGATTTGGACGCGGATGGGACATTTGCGTACGTTAGGTGTTTGGACAACACGAAATCAACTTTAATTTCGATTACATCAAGATTCTTAGAAATATAATAAAAGCTATCTGAAGTGCTCTTTTGCTTTTCAGAATTGTTGAAAATGCTTGATAAAGCTTTGTGGGGATTTTCGGCTTTTTGCCTATCTCCACTTTCAATAGAAGATCGTTAGGCTTTATAATATTAAATTGTATTACGACAACTGCCCTTCTACCATTGCCTTTGTTATAACAAAGAGGGTAGTTGAACATGAAAAAATTGAAGAACCTTTGCTGAAAACGAATTAGGATTCCAAAATCAAACTGTAAGTGCTTACTCAATTTCAGCTTTTACGGTCTGAAAATTCATTCTCATATCAATCGTTTCTCATGTCAGACACAACGTTTTGGATTAAAAGTCGAAAAGTTTTTAATGATTACCTAACCTCAGATTACTGAGGCTTAGCGAATGTCGGACGGAAGTTTCGTGGCGAACAGGAAACTGTCTGGTGGAAAGTTGTTAATTGATCTATTGATAACGTTTTTAGTTAACTAAACTTGTTCTAGAATTATTGAGTGCTTTTGTTTTGTTCAGTGTGTTTGCAGCAATATCAGTAATGGATGAGATAAAAGATCCTAAAGAAGTAAGCTGTAATTGTACATTTTTAATGTACCGTGACGATGCTTACAATATTTTAAATTTTTGGAGCGCAATCCTCGTTGGCCTTATTAAAATTTATATGTTCTCCGTTAAAATATAGACGGTTTATTCCTTTTTAATATTCATTTTCAATTATTTTAAGATCGAATTTAGCTTATCCAGACTCAGCTTAATAACTGAAAATATCTTGAATATAAAACTCAAAGAAATAAATAATTTTCTTTCAAAATTATTTAAGCTTAAACATTTCTTCATTTTCTTTCGGTATTTAATTTTAAATTTAAGTTTCATCTCTTAGAAAAACTGACCCCTGACCTTTGCAAGTAAACAGTTTGGATGAATATAAATATTTTATATTTAGACTGACTTAGTTTTAACCACATTTAGAAAGATAAAGACCACTACTATCAAATGCAGGTACATAGTTTCCTAATTTAAATGAGAAATACACGCAAATTGTGTCGTATCTTTGGTTCAAAAACCAAAATATCAAATCTGATATTATGTATAGGCTGGACTTTAAAATACACTTGTATGGTTAAAATATATAAAAAGCGGGAGCGGATAAGATTTGAAATAAAGTTTTATTTCTAAATTTTTTCATGCTAAACATTCTCGTTGCGTAATTGAGATGTGTGTCATGTTATTCCAAATAATTATAGTTGAAAATCATATTTTGTTACGAATGAAAATTTCTATTTCAAACTATTGTTGTTGTTAATTATCCCTTTATTTCAATTTTGTGTCTATAGTATATAGTATAGTAGTATACTGGACTGAATTTAATAGTTGCCGAATAAAACAATAAAGTTAATTTTACTAAAATACGACGCTTTTTGTAATCCAAAATAAACTAATTGAATCGATTTAGCATAGAATTTTGAATACTAGCCAGTGGCTTATATCGAGTAAAATTATAGTTACGTACAATAAAATTAGAATAATTTCATAATTAGAATTAAAATAAAGAACTTTACATCTGCCACCAAACTGACCTACTACATACCGTTAATGACAACCTACATCATCATATATGTATTTTTACTAGCAACATAAACTAAACATAGAATAGGATAGCAGAATACAAAGGCTTTTATTAATTTTCAGCTGTAAGTATCCATAGAGACAATCATAAACACAGTTCTGACTAAACTACAGTTTTATAAGTAGGTGTAGGTACTATAGGTACCGTGTATGACCTACAATACAGTAATCTTATAAAGATCTAGACAATAAACGCTACAATGATACGAAGTAACACGAAAGCAATAATACTTGTAAACGACGGCACCGTAACGACGCATGTAACCTACATTGAGGCAATAACAGAAAATATGAAATAGTTACGTGAGCTTTAAACATTTTTTTCTTGGAACTGCCTTCGAAGGTCTTGGAGAACCTGTGATGTTTCAATAAGCTGAAGTCAGATAGATGGTGACATTTCATGTGAAATGCTAGTCAAGTAACGTACTGTGCAATACCAAGGTTTCCATTTAGAATAGTATTCGTATTTATATCTCTTCATAGAACAGAAATTGTTTATTTTGTTAATTTCTATTCTTCATCTTCTATTGTTTGTAAATTAATTAATTCCGAAAATTTTTGTTACATTTTCGTAATTATCCATCTTTACCACTCACAACATGTTTATCAAAATATAATTACACAATTACAATATACACTACAGTGTGAGATCACAAACCTCTGAAATAACTTCTATCTCAAACACAACACGTATTAAATGTCAATAAACAAGTTTAGCTTCGGGCAAACAATGTCATCTCCTTACACGAACTTTTCAGCCTCACGACAATTACTTGACAAAGGCAAGTCCCGAACTCTGAGATTAGATATTTTTAGATTTTGTTTAACATTAAATATCGATTTGAGGCCCAGAGGCTTATCGGTGTAGCCGATGTTTTTATCAGATTTCCAGAGGCAAGCAAAAATTGTTTACTGATTGTAAGGTACAATAATATAACCCTGTTTTTTCGTGTGGCTTCATGGATATTCTTTGTTTTGGCAAGGGATTTTATCAAAGCCTTATTGACTTACCTTCGGACTATACTTGAACGTTTCGAAAACAATTTTAAGTAGGAAAGAGGGACGAGCCAAACTTAGTCACAATTTCAAAGTTTAATTGAATATTTCATGCGAGAATCAGAGTCGGCAGTCCAACCACATTTGAGTTAAGGCTCCTGACATTGCAATAACATTCATTACACGGGATAAGCTTACCAGGTGCTCGTTTGAAATTAAATTTAGCTTAGAAATTCTCCTAATTCAGTACTGGGGAATTGTTATCTTAGGATTTAAGATATCAGACGAGGGAATTACATAATTTCCATCGTTAACATGATATGCTCTATACAGGGTAGTTTTCTTCGATAAGAAAAAAAATGGAAAAGCTTTTGTATTTTTAATAAAAAAAACGGCCGAAAAAACGTTTCTTAAAATAATTTCAAAAAAATTTTTGCTTCTTTGGCCAAGCTCTGCAATCTAATTACCATTTTCTTTCCTCAATAAATCGAACAACATTATTAGCATAGCTACATTCAAATTGGCGTAAAAAGGAAACCGTCCAGGAAACACCAATGAATAATACTCGTAACGTATTGCTATTCTGCCAATTTCCTGCGGTTGGTACCGGGGCCCAAATGCTGGGATCCTCGTTCCCCGTTGTATGCTTAACCACATTATCTATTCAGGAATTGATTTGTGTTTGTGATAATGGAAGGTGTGTTGCGTCAGAATGAATATGTGAGCAGCTGCTTGTTATGTGATGGAGTTACAGTAGTTGGAAACCACCCATGAGTGATATTGATCATAGATTCGCCTGAAGGATGTTACGTTTGAACTTTTCTGGTTTGGTCAAGTTTAAATATTACTTAATTGTATCGTTAACTCTTTTTTTATGCATTTTTATCAAGATTTCCCGATTAGTAGCAGACCCAACTAAAAGTCTTTAATCACGACCTGAAACGGCTTCGTGGTTGCGAATTTTACTTTAAACATTAAAAGTGACTTTTGACTAAATACATTTTAGTTTTGAAGTCACATACTGTTAACGATTAAAATACCAATGTTTTTGTACATATTTTTTTGTCATATAGAGCTTCTAAGGTAATCAAAAACGTTACATTCAATATTAAAAAAACACGGTAATCGAAAGTAATCATAGTGAGAAATGTTTTGACAGTGTTCATAAAGCCAGGCGTAATAAAATGAAACTCAAACTTAATACAACTCTGATAACCTCAACTTTAATCGAATTACATTTCAAGTTCCAACATTTGTCTTTAATCAATTTATTAATTTGCTGAAAATCAAACAGAAAAATAACAAGTTTCGAACTCTGTATACTCAAATAATAAAGGTTTTCAAATAAAACGGAAAGTTGGACGTTAATCACAATGAAATTCCCGATAACTGTGCCTTGAGGGATCCTTCGCAAACAGATGTATTTGTTCAATGTATAATGAAGACTGAGTTAGTTAGAGATCAAGTTTTGGAATCCCGAGGGCACGCTGAGATGAGATCTTCCAGGTTCAAATTGTTCATCTACTGTTTGAAGAGTTTGAATTTGAATTGGCGTTCGACTAATTATTGTGGGCATGCCGAACTTCCATATTGACTGTTGTACGTATATTGGCTGTACATGTAGTTACATAGTTTTCAAGTCAAGTTTCAATATTGAAGCTTTAACGAATTGCAATATTGACGTATTAATATTACATAATAATTCATCAAATTGACATAAATATCATATGCCTACAGTCAGGTAAAAATATTGTATCAATGTTTCAACGTTATTTGGTTTTTGAATAAGAGCTCTGAATTATTTGTACACTTCATGGAAAAAAATGAAATTCACGAAAAAATATTTTTAAAACTTGATTTAAAATTCGCTCTTTGAGTGTTTTCATTTGTCGTGACAAGGCATAAATTACATTATTCATTCAATACAATATTCATGCATACATAATATCATATTGCGTTATTATCTCATGTAAATTGGTTGTAAGTTTTTACTTGTTTTTTATTCAGTTAGAATCACTATTGATATTACAGAAACATATGAACATAAAATATTGTATACCTCTAGTACAAAACAGCGACTATCAAAAACAAATTCCGATGCAAGCGAAATGAAATCTGTTACAAATGACACAAAAGCAAAAGCATAAAACTAAAATATAAATGCTGCTGCAATGTTTATTAATCCTCGTATTACACGACACATGCCAGTGTTACGATGGCTACAAAACGTCAATTTGTACTCGATACCAGATGAAATTAAATTCTGTTTTGAGCGACAATCGTTAATACTCTAAAACATGCAAACTGATCAATTGGACACAAAGCGATTTTGTAATCGTTTGTTTTTTGTTTAATGAATATTATGGTGGCGTGGTGATGTTAATTAACAATTCGATGATGTGTTTGCGTTTGTTCAATGAGTTCGTTAATTGAGTTATTTATATTTGAGTGGAGTTGATCTTGTGATGTGTGTTGAAATGAGGAACTTAGTACAGCTGTTGAAAGGTGAAAGGTTATAGGAACTTCGATAGACTTGAATGTACCATCGAACTTGACATTGACATTGCCCAAAAGGCACATGACTCAAGACGAGCATACTAACAAATACTTATGCTTATTCCTCCAAGGAACATAAGCCCCTAATACTTTATCCCTACACATCTCAGCGAGGGGTGACCCTCCAAAAAATCGCATACACAAACCGTCATAAACCAGAGTTTATGTCCTTGAAAAATATGACAGCCATGACCCAAAACATGTTCATAACATCGCAGAAACAGTAAAAGTTAAAGCAGATCAATAAAACGGATAGTTTTATGGAGGTTTTATATCGAAGACAGGTGAGCCTTTGGGATGTTCCTATATTTTATCGTCCGGAACCGAATTCTGTACACAAAAGATTCAGCTATGGACGGTATAGGAATACCGGAGCTTACGAAAACAAATATTGCTTTGAATGCATCTGGAATGTAGAAATTCATGGTTTGTTATGAAATACTTTAGAGTTTTACCGGAAGGATTGCACTGGTCATCCCGGCTTCGGTTCTATTAAATTCTTTCACTCCACTTATCTTGAATATAAGGGTCATACGAGAACAGTCAACTACAATGGATGAAATATAGTTTTCTAGTTTTTTATGGTCCTTCAATTGTGACTACAAAACATGTATTTAAAATTACAAATCTGTATCAAGGTCAACATTAATACAGCATAACAATAACAACAAAAGGGCAAACACCAATTAACAGTACCATCGATAGCAAAACATCTAACTCAAAACATACAATATTTATATAACGAAATAAAACTGCCAAGTGTGCTGTAAAATTTTGCTCAAAGGTCGGTGTAGTATAAATTATGTTTAATAGTGCATTATTTTAAACTTTTACGGTCACGAAATAATTTCAGGTCGTAACATTAACTTGGGAAGTGTACTTGCACGTGTGTATCTCTCTCTGGAGGCTCGCCAGTACTTTATTGTCTTGTGATGAGGCTTTACTCATTTTCCGGTTCTTTTTGATGTTGGTATTTTTAGCTGTGTTTATTTGATTTGATTTTTCGTGTTTCGTTTTCGTTGTGGCATGTTTTATTCATTGGTTTTTGTGCAGTGTGTTTTCGCCCTACATATTTTTCAGCGTGTATTTTATGTACGTATTTTGGAACAAATATTAATAGTAAAATCTATTTTTTTTTCACACACTTAAGTTTAGCCATAATGTAAGTGTTTTAAGGCTTGAATGTGACTTTTTCAGAAAGAAAAATAAAAATGATTAAAAGTACAACAAATCCATAGCACCTATTACTCATGTTTATAGCAAATACTAATAAAATCTTAAATAAGTACTGACGCGGTACAAAACTGTGTGTCGCAACCAGAAAAATAAATTGGATAAGGATATTTTCAGATCGCTGTAGGGGAAATTCCAGGAAATTCTCTGTGTAACGGTCCAACGATGTTAAATTGTAAGAACGTGGTAGCAACTTCAATTTATAGGCTCTACTGCGACTGGACGATTACTGCAAGACTTTTGAAGTCGCTCTGCCGACTTTTATGAAGGAAGGGCTTAGTTAGATTTAGTTCTGAGATGCCTTTTATTGGATTTTATGAGACATGAGCTTTTAGGAACGTGTGCAACTGTACTGTCTGCTGTTGTGGGTTTGGTGTTTATTACATTAGTAATATTCTTTGTATTGGTGTATACCTACTGGTTACCAATTATTCCGTTTGAACGATGCATTCATGTTTAGGTTTATTTTATATGTAGGTTTATTAAAACTTTATTAAAGTTAACAAAATAAAGTCGAAATTGTGTACCAAAACTTTGCTAAATAAACCAATTTAAATTAAAGCCATCTTCAACCATAGATGGAGTTACAATCTGAGTCTCGTGACAAGCGCACAGACAGACGTGCCTCAGTAATAGAATTCCGGGTTTACCCTTTGGATACGGAAAACTAAAAATTAAATGAAAATGAGAAATGAATACAAAACCATTCAAAGAAATTTAAGTACTCATCATTTGTAACCCATTCTTTCTTAATTTCCACAACGACACTTACACTAGCCATTATAGCTTCAAAATATCCATTTCTCTCACATACCATGGAGGGTACCATTAAGACCGTCTTCAAATCAAATAATATATTGGTGTGTGGAACAATTTAATTAGTTTAATAGTATAGCTTGAGGCTACACGAAGGGAAAACTTGATATGTAATTGTGACCACACGCGTCTTTAGAAAACATACGGTTCAATTTTTTGAGCGTGATCTTTCTAATGGGCGTTTGAATTTACTGTAGAAAATGCAGACTCAATTTCAGTGTCATGAATTTATGGCATCATTACAAGAAGAAAATAATATGCGGGCAAGTGCTAGTGAGACTTGCAAGACTGAGGTTTTCGTACAAATGAGATGAAGAAAAACAAGTCGGTTGGGTTTGGGTGACTATTTGTTTGTTTACTAACAACGTAACTATTTAAAACGTGTTAACTATCTAGATGTCACAATTTACGAGATACACATGCCTAGTGCCAGACGAAGGGATTGACGGACGCATATAATATTAGTAACGGTGTTCCGTTTGTACCGTATAGGTACATAACCCCAAACACCAGGAAAAAGTATGTTAAATTGGGTATAAAACTATTTTTACTCACTGAAAAGTGTGAATAACGCTATTGCTAAAAAAGCCTGCTTCAAACTGCTGTCGAATGAACAGAAAATATCAATCCATTCAGAATTCTCGTTATTCTTGGAATCCCGAGCGCTTTTAAGTGCCCGTCAATTATAATGAACTTAAAATAATCCATTTAACCTGATTAAAATGTTCACGCGAATAAATGCTTTCGAATTAAATAACAATTTACTTTTGATTATATTTTTGAACTGTTAATAGCTTCGTAGCATACCTGTTTCAATGAATTGAAAGATGTTTATTGTTATGTATTAAATAGCATGCTGGATGTTCCAAGAATTCATTATTACGTCAATCAACAATTCGAGATAGTCGTAAAATGCTATTAAGATTTGTCAAAATTCATTTTATGGAACCCACTTTGTCCCACTACTGGCAAAGCCCCTTAATCTTTCTATGATGATTTTTAAGCTATCTGGGGCAAACCCCCACCGTTCAAATCTTTCCGCCACTGTGTCGTAGGTCGATTACAACAGCACCGTCAGTACTGTCTACAACTGTGTGGTGACATTGCCCAGCGGTCACTAGGTATCCATGCGTTTGAATAGACTCGCTTTATTCCATTCTAGCTTGGCAGACTTTTTGCCGACGTCACTGATCCCAGTTTTGGATCAATCGTGATGTGCCGGACCACATTATCAGAGCAAACAATTTTATATTGAGAAGCGCGTCCCCACAAAATTAAATCCCTTATGTTTCCAAACCCACTATTTGAAAGCACGATGCTATCAAAAACTCGTGTTACAAATATCTGTTTAATTATACAAGTACCAAACACGGACATGTTTATTTACTATAAAATATGATTACTTATGTAATTAGAATGTAAAGTCGGTCGTTACATGGTTCAGTGGAACCGTTGTAATAAATTAAGTACAGAAGCTTTACCTTACAAAATGTTGTAGACATGACGTTGATATACATACAGATAGGAAGCCCGATATGTTGGTTTTGATTGTCTGTCTGAATGATAATTGTCTATTCATTATAAAGCTTACTTGAATATTAAGGTGTTAAGTCTTTTAAAGTAATAATTATTTCGTCTCTTTTTTCTCTTTTTCTGTTCAAATCAACATAACTGCAACGACCATTCCTTTAAAACGTTTTTTTTAAGGTTTGCTATCTGACTACCCTGAGAAGGAATGTCGAAAGAAACTTACCTTACTTAAAAAGTCTGTATATATAAAGAAAAAAAAAGGAATCTTTTAATAATTCTATCATTACAATAACACTGTAAAAAACCATTTTGTTAAAAGTCTGCGTCTAAAAACTGCGAACAAGAATATCTTACCAGTAACATAAAACTCCCTCCTTCTTGAAGCATTACAACTTATATGCAACAAAGAGGTAGGATAAACTTAATGAACAGAGCGCCGCGGTTTAGACCCGACATTGACCAACAGGATTCCGTACGTCTGCGTGATAAATCCCTTTTGCTTCCAACCAACCACTCTTCGCTTAAATTAGTTCAACAAACTCAAAATATACTTAAAGAAAAACTCTGAAATCTCAATGCGAAGCTAAGAAAGTGTATTTTTCCCATTTTGGAATACTTGTTATTCTTTTTAACGCTCGGAGAGGATTCCGTTGAGTGGCTTAGTTATTTTTCATGCTGCGCTTTGCTACTGTTTATTTCTCGAGCTTTTAAAAATAAACAGAGGGTTGTCGACCATTTCGTTACGATGAGTTACGTTAAACATAACTGTGGAACTGCTCTTTGGGTTTTTGTTAAATGGTAATGCTGATAACATGTACCTTTATTTTAAAAGAAATATGGTTTACTCATTTAGAGTTAGGTCGTAAAATCATTTTACTATTATAAAGATCCTTTAAACCGGTAATATTGCAACACTCGTTCACGTTAGAGACAAAGACAGGTCCACAATTACGAATTACCGATGTTCCAATTCAAAAGTTTGTTCAAGTTCATATTTCAACAATAACCACCTCGACATTGTCAACACTAACAGCAATACCAATCGTCCTCTCGTCTCTTATCTGTCGTCAGATAATAAATGAACAAATTGCCCATCGCCTCCAAAAATCTCTAACGGAAACATGAAATTTAACCTCCATACAAATCTAAAGATAAAAGTTTCCTTCGCGATTTTGTTCCGAAACAATTTCCTTGCCGGTTAAATACTAAACGATCACGTTTCGTACATTGTACAGCATCCCTAGCATCTTGAGATAAGCAAATTAACTTTAAATTAGTTATGAGAGTTGCTCGACTCTCGTTTTTTACTTCATTATTGCTGGGACGTCGACGCCATTTTTGCTATCTTTTTGAGATGAGGTAGTATAGCGAAATCGTTGTGAAAATGAAAGCGAAACTTTTTGTAAGTGACTGTAACTTATAATCTAAAACCTCAGGTCCTCAGTGATCTTATAAGGAGAACGAGTTTAGAATACGTCAACCTTTGCAGTGCTGATGCCTAACAGGCCATTATCAAAAACTATTTAATAATAGCGTCTATTGCAGCTTTTGAATTTCTAAATCTTTTGAAAGAACACTGGTGCTCTGGCAGCTCTGAATCTGAAGTCTAATTAAAATTCACATAACTCATTCGAGATTTTTCAACAAGAAGAGTATTTTGGTTATAATGTAATATCTTAAAGTCTCGTTTCAAAATTATATCTCCCTGACCTTCGAGAAATGTATAAAAGAATCCTTTTTATTAACCTTATTTGTGTCATTGTTATCAGTTTTAATGGCAACGGGGCTCTAAACAACTGCCTATACAACAAACACATAAAATACGACAGATGACTTGCTCCCACAATTTCAACAGTCCTTTAAGATCACGCGGTAAAGGTACTGCAAGCGAATAGCTTTTACATTTATGAGTTGTAACCTTGATAGCTTGCAACTCAGATTAAAATCTTAATGACTATTTTTGAATGAATGAAAAATTGAATGAACGAATGAATGATCTATTTTTGTATTCAAGATTGTTGCTTTATTATCATAATATATTGTCTACGCTATTATATCCCATCCAAAAATAAGTTAATGTACTAGGATGTGTCTATTGAACTCTATTGTAAATCAAGCATTAGTATAAGTAGCATGATATACACGAAAATATTTGAGAACTGACTTAAGACTACTAAGGTCACAATGCAACGAGAACCCTCATAAACTTTACTATACATGGTGTGTGCATCACAGTATAGTGTATTCGCATTTACAAGATGTATGTATGAGCTTATTAGCAAAACATAAATTAACCAAAAACATCAAAGACTGGCGAAAAAAGCGCACCCTGAAAAAAAAACTAAGTCTAAATTAGCTAGGAATTTTAAGGTTCTCGACAGCTTTTAGGCTAATGAGCTGGCCTTGATTGCTTTTGACCGACAAGCGAGTTCACAGCAATCATTTATAAGTTAGCTGGTTTTTTGATAGCCCTTAGGAAATTCAAAGTATTTTGAAATTGAGTGTACATTTTGTGAGGTTGATAAATGCGTTTTGTTTCAGAATTAAGCCTTAATTTGAGATTTACTACAGTAGGTTTAGTAACTATAATACAATTTTACTGGATAATTTAAACGATTCATTTTAGAATGCTTTTTTTAACTGCAACTATCTCAAAAGCGACTTGGATTGATTGTCAATCATTCAAGCAAACATACAATTTTCGTTACACAAACAGACGAGCTTCGAAATGGAAAAAACTATATTTTTCAGCTTTGCAGTATTTTTATAGGATACACTTTTGCATATCTAAAATTCAACCAAACACCAGAAAACGATGACAAACTATAAAATATAAACGCAACCGATACTGCGGAAAAACTCAATGAGCCGAATTTTTATATCGCCGTCGAAGCAACAAAGCCAACCGACTCTGAAAGGTAACAAAAATATATTTACTGGAAGAGCTTTACACAACATTTTATATTTTTGAATTAAATCAGTTCAGTATGAGATGTTGACACAATGGACTGTGTTAACGGGAAACGTTGAAAGAAACAGCTTTTCGTCCGCGTGTTTTTAAGGATATCTTGATTTATGCAATACAACGCAATGCAAATATAAGAATATACTATTTTTGAAACGACTCCCTCCTGAATAATTTCATGCTTGTATTCGCAAAGACACCCATATCCCAAGCATTCGTGGATCAAAACAAAGCTTATATTTCTAGGTTTTAAGCGAGTAAGCGTGTGAATTGTAGTTTCTTAGATGTTCTTCTTTATAAAAATGTCATTTTGGACCCGCCTGTTAGACTCAAACGTGAGTATGGCTATATGAAAAAAAAATCGTTCTCTGTAACTTCAAATTAACACAGTATCAGAAATATGCAAACCCACGACATTCCCCTTTCTTCCAAACACACGCAATCACTGCTAGACAATAATATCTTCTTTGCATTTTCTTGAAACAAACCAATCCCATTTAACCTAACTTACTCTTGTACCTAAATTGAATCCACTATGAAAATATGAATTCCAAATCCATTTATGAAACTTTAGAATAGACCTCTTTGTTCCCCTTGTCTCTGGCCGTAAATTAAAAAGTTTCCGTAAGAGTTTCGTATTAAAGTAGCGGGTTTTTAATTTTAAAAAGTCGGATACTTGTATAGTTGTCGGTGTATTTTGATAGGTTTTTGTTTTAAACGAGATTCCATTGTACTTTGATTCTTCTTTATTTTAATGGAATGTTTACTAATAGGTAATTCTGGCATAAACACAATGAGAATCACAAGCTCAACTTGTGTTGCTGTCTGTACAGCAATTTTCATTTTTTACACGTGACCTAACAAGTGAAATTCAAACGTTCCGTTTAAATTTCATCTAAATATAAAACTTCAATTCACGTTTCCATTTCACGTAAAATCCCTTATTCAACTTTGTCAATCTGTCTGCAAAACGCGTCAGTAAAATGTTACGTCAAAACACATCCATTCTCTCTATTTCCGTTTTACTAGTTGTGCGATTTTTTTTTATTTGAATGCAAATATACGCGATCCTATATAAATCACGGGTGTTCGCGTTTTCGTGTCAAAACGTCGACTCGGCCCATTACTGCGTGAGTTTTGAGACCTCTAATGATGCATTTAAAACGTGTGTTATGAATGAATAGACGGGAGCTGTTTTGGTTTTTTGCATTCTAGGGTTATTTTTAGTGTTTTAGTCGGCATCGAGTTGAATTTTATTGTTACTTGTATGTGTGCATTTGGAACTACATTAACTCTTAGTCAATTCTTTCTTACAAAACTGGACCGTGTTATGCCCACGTTGAATGGGTGGTGGGATGTGAGAGATGTCACAGTTATAGCTAATAAAAACGATGTTATTTTGATCCTTGTGATTTTCTAGATTATCTCCAGAACTATTTCTTATTCAATAACCTCAGCCCGGAAAGTGTACAATACCAAACTAAACTACAAAGGCTTGAATATCAAAATCAGCTTAAGTCCTAAATATCGCTTCAGTTTCATTAATCTAAATCTAAAAATAATAGAAAAAAATATTTTATAACTCGAAATGGAGTATCCTTAAATTACACCCAATTTAAAAACGACTACAAGTTTAAAGTACCTATGTATAATATAATGTATGAACCCCGTCAGTCGATGGCTTGATTTAAAGTCGACCTAAATAGTGCGCGTCACGGGCTTACGGGAGTAAAATATTGTGCGGCCGTACCCTGACAGGACGACTGCATGATTTGTGGATCGGTTGCCATGGTAACCGATGATGCTTGTACGGAGATCGGCTGTCACGAGTCCATGGGGAATGAATTGGATTCAACGTTATTTGATTCAAGTGTGTGAAATTGTATTGTGAATTGACGTCGTTTAATGATGTTGTTTTAATATAATTTTCACGTCATCAGTGTCGTCATTAACAAAAAATGAATAACGCTAATTAAATAGGTTAGTAAAAACTGGCTTTGTGTAAAGGTTTTACTCAAGTACTTCTTACAAGCTAAAATAGTCCCTATATAATTACTAAGGCTCTTCTATCCGTCCTTCGGTTTATCACCAGGTTGCATCGCATAAACCGTTATACTGTGATATATTTTCGGTGCCACTAGAACAAAATAACGAATCGAGGTTAAGCAATCATTGTTAAAGTTATATAATAGAATAAATGACTAACTTTTATTGTTAACTTTTCCCTTCAGCACAGTTGCAGTAAGATATCGTGTCTCGTAAGCCCAACACGAACTTGACCGGTTTTTAATGCAAATTTTGCAAAAATCATAAATAAGTGTCAAGTAATACATTCCAATCTAAAATTGTCAAGTGAAATTACTTTTTAATTTACTGTAAATATTGTGATTTACACACAAATACCTTTCACTCGATCGGGTCAAAACAAATATTGTCTGATACTAGCTTGCAATATTTGTTGTGACTAAGTCAACTGAATTTAAATTTATGCTTGATGTAAAGATAATATTTGATAGAAATATTATTTTAAACAGCTTCTATAAAATATTTGCAAGGTCTTCAATTAGGGTTTGGTTAGGCTTGTTGTGAAAGATGCTTAAACAGAATCCTGGCATATTTTAAACGTATGATTAGTTCATGGAATTTAAATCAAAAATAGTGTTACCATCAGCTGTAAACATTTTTACGGGAAGATCAATATTTTTGTTCATGATGTACTAGAACGTAGGTAGTGTAGGTACTATTACATCTTTGGAGAAAACTATTTCTTTATTTGTGCGGAAATTTATTTTTCTTATTCGGATGTTTCACGAATATATTTTATAGGTTACATCATAAAGTTCATCATCATGTTTTCTCGTAAGACGAAAAGTGATGAAAAATTGATATATGTGACTTTCGGATGTTTGGATACTTCTATCGGTATGGTTATTAATCTCCATCAACATAGGAACTTATTTGATTTCCACATTTCCAATTTTTGTCTCTAAATTAGGAAGATGTTTATATGTGCAGTTGTGAACCACAATAAAGTAAATTCATTCGAGGATAAAAATATCCGAAATGTACATACATAGGTTCAATTTTGAACCCGGAAATCGACGTATCCGAAATCACAAAAACTATATAATTCCACGAATATAGGACAAATTCCGAATCTAAACGATGTCACACGAATGCCTCGTAAATATCTTTCCCAAACTTTAGTTGTCAACTTCGATAAGTGGTAGAAGTTTTCTGATTGCTTGCTGGCTAACAGGAAAAATATTACCAACTCGTTATTTGCGTCAATGTGTTTATATTTCTGTAAATATAACTATGGCTGACTTTTTTGTGACCAAAGAGAAATTTCGAATTTCGAAATTTTTGATTTCTTTTAATAGATTTAAACTTTCAAGGAAATTTTCAGTGACAAAGGCAGTCCTTTATTTTAAAAGTAACAAATATTAATTAATATAATTGAGTTTGATCAAAGGTAGTAAGTTCGTTCACACAGTTACAAATATTTATTTACAATCTTGCCCTTCATTAACATATCGATGAAACTAATTAATTTATTGGCAATAAATCTTGTATTAATGACGATATAAATTGTAAAGACAGCTATTTATATTTATGACCTCTTCAAGAGGCCCAGTAGCAAAGATGTTAAGCCTTTGACTCAATATGGTAGTTCCGTATTTGTTCACAAGTAGGCATTTTTTTCTGATCTGTTTCCAGCCTCTATAGAAACGGTTATGTCAGTGTGACCATGTACCTATAGTTTAATCAAAATAATATTTTTTTTTGTTTACTAAACTATTATTTCTTTATTTCAGGATCTTGAAGACATAATCCTTCGTTATGTAGTGTGAGTAATCACTATTAATTTTTATTGTCACAGTAGACAATAATAAAATATTTTTGACAGTCTCATATTTGTTATAGTTTTTTAAAGTAAATTTATAAATATCACAATACATAATTTACAAGACATGTTAATTATATTTCCAACTAAACTTAAAATCTAACATCTATCAGTACAAATAACACAATTAAATTTTTCAACCTCAATACACCCAGGCTCAAATGCCAAACAGACAAGCACCATCCAATCACGCCGTCAATCAACGCTCGAGCCTCGCCATTTCAACAATAACATCTTATAAGCGATAACAAGATAAAAATCACGATGCGAACTACATCAAAGGGAACCGCAACGGGTATCGTTAAACTTTTATTGGTCTATTACTGTTTTATAACAAAGAATATCGAGAGGAAACTCTTCGTCTATAAAATCCTATGTTTCTGATTGCCTAGGCCCGTGTTGCGAGCTGAAGCGGGTTCAGCTAATTAGAGAGGGGATTGGTTTAGTTATCGATAGAATTTTATTGCATTTTATTTCTGATAGTCTTGATGGGATTGGGTTTAAACGGATTGTGAGCGAAATAGCTATATTTTATGATGTCAATAGTTACTCATCCATTTTCTGGAGTATTTCCGATGTTTCTGTCAAACAGAAAGTTTTGTTTTCGGTTCTATTCACATATTTGTATGCACGAGAAGAGGGTTCGCGGCGTGCGAAAGTACTTATGTAACTTTTTGAAGTTTGTACGTACTTTTTAATAGTTCGTTAGTTAATAAGTCACCACTGACACAGTTAAAAAATAAAATCGGCAGGAGACCTGAATTCCAAAATATTCGAATCTCCAGTAGGACTTCTACAGACTAGTATATGTTTTATATCATCGTATCAAATATTTAATCACTCAATTCAAAGAAAACTATATTCACCTAACAGACCGTCAGTTATTATTTCATTCCATTCATTTATTCCATTGTGATAGCAAAATTTTACTAACGTTACAATGACACACATTCACATTAACAATGTTTCGACACTACATATGTTTAAAATGTCTAGCCCACCTTATATTATTCCTATTAAATCCAATTACTATATTTCGTACAACCGATATTCAATTACGCGTCTGTCTCCGTTCACATACACCACACGTAAACAATCGTCCCAGTGTAACTACGTTTCGTTTGAACGTGGCCTCTTTGTAAGACCAATTGAATTAAATAAATAAATAACACACACACTTAAAAGGCTATGCTAATAAAATACTAATTCGAAGCTATTTTCAGATGAAAAGCGACTGCGGATTTGTTAATTTTCTGTTAAGTATTAGTAATTTATTTTGTTATGTTTTAATGGATAATAGTGTTGAACAATACTCTTAAAATACTTTTTTTTCGGCTTATTACCTAATCAAACCAAATTAAAAATCGTTTAATTCAAGTAGAAGTCCATTATAGTAAATAAATATTAAAAAAATTTACTGCCTTTGCATGCAAAATTCAAAATTATAACTTCAAAAAATAGTATCATATGAATTTTACATTAATCAATATAACCTTTTCTATTTTAGTCGAATTATGAACAAGAAAAATCGATGTATCATAATCGATAAATCCTGACATCAAAACGGAGAACGTTACATCACTATTTTGACAGAGGTCAAGCCCTTCGTTAGATGACCGCAAAAACTGGGCATGACTTACATACGGTTATCCGGATACTTAATTAAACAAATTAGTTATTTGGGAGGACAAATTCCGGGTTCCGGATGAATATTTGTCATGTGAGCTTTGTGTTATTGTTCAGCCTATAACGTTACTGAATAGGACGACGTGTAAGGTTTTCATTTCAACTAAACAAAAATATGTTAGTTAGCAGTTTTTTGGAGATTAGAGGACATATCTCTAAAATGCGAAGGAGTTAAGTGTACTTAGCCATTTTTTGGACGTCAGAATACAATGGATAGCACCTTAATTTGCCCACCCATCTAATTGCTTTTGCTGTGAAGAAGAAACTGCGAAACAAACACTTCAAAAATAACTGTGTGGTTTCAAGTCAGTGAGACTTGCTACACTAAGAGTTCGTGGAGCTAAAGGAAAACTTATTTTCATGGGAAAATTATGGGTCAAGCACGATTATTTTGTTTCTATTGTGGCGCACAGAAATAATTCACCAAATGACAAATGATCAGACAGCAAAGCTTTAAAGTGATAGGGTTCCGTAGAAATTTTTGGGTACGAAACCGAAAAAAACATTCGTTTCTATTCAATGAATTCACAATACCTACAACCCACACACTCTGTCACTACAAAGACACTATCTCTACCTCCTCTCCTTACCCTATCATAGATATAGCGTGATGTTAATATTCCGTTATTACCTATTGAACACGAGTTTCTCACGTATCCAATAACATAATTCAGGATTAATTAAACCCATGACATGATATAGCAATTCATGAATAAATCTTTAGCGTTTATGGTGATGGTCATTTAAATAATATTGCCAAATTATTATTTAATCAAGTTGTATTTCTTGAGATCTTTAGTAAATAAATATCTTTGTTAATATATTTAATCCTTATCATTTTAGCCAGTCTACATAGCTACATAGCAAATATATTTCTGTCTATCCGCTGTCACATTTTTTTCTGTATAAAGGTTTAGTCGAAAAGGCTAGCACTAGTCATAATCAGTATTAGTCAGAACTAAAGATGGACTACAAAAGCTAGCAATTTCATTTATGTCAAAGAAGGCTGTATTTTGCCCTAGGCAATTTATGTCAGACAGTTTACTCGACAAGTTAGATGTAAATAACTCTGAATTTTCGATATCTTCTTTGTTTCTCTTCACTCTTCTTCGCTAAGCTGTCCTGGGCTGTCTTTTCAGGTAGGGTTGTTTGTTATTTCATTTGGTTTCTCTGTATGTTTGACCACCTCGTTAGGGAAAGGCAGCCTGTGCATGTTGGCTTGCTATGCCATGCCGTGCACCGGCCAAATACAAACTTTTTACGGCACTTTAGGTTTTGTCATTAAGAGTTTGATACTACCCGCGTTTCCTTTTTTGAGAAGAAGTGGCCTTAAAGATTGACCCTGCCTTAAAATAATATGACAATTTCTTTTTAAATCTTTTAACAGGCATTACGAGTCTAGCTTCAAACTTTGAAAAACCTTTAATAATTTATTTACTCTCAGCAGTGGAAGACAGATAAGAGTAATGATGACGAATCTCCGATACAAATGGGGAACACTAAGCATTCAAGAAAAAAGGTTTATTTTCTCCTTACAAAAAGGAACCCAAAGGTCTTTTCAAGTTGTTTTTAAATTACAATGAGATCGTCCATTAGGCACGCTCGCCTATAAAATCCCGATTCATTCACGACCTAAAAATCCTAGTTCGATCGTTTGTAACTATCGGGAAACAGAGTCAATAAATTTTCAGTCTTTATCAACACCATTTTGCTTTCCCAGTTTTTTATCAGCACAAATTCTAATTCCTATTCGGCAAAAATGTGTTGAATTGAGAAAATTGGAGAGCGTATCTGTATTGGAGCTAAAGTGAGGATAAATACTGAATCCAATCTAACTTCGGATTCTCGATAACAAAGTAGTGCATTTTAGTACAAAGTCTGACTATAATATAAATAGAATACTCCTGCGTTGGTTCGAGCAGACGGAACTGTGTGTTGTATATCATTGTATGTATTTTGTTTAATTAAATTAGACTAAATGGTTTTATTTTTATCTAGAACTAGTATCATTTATACGAAAGGAAATAAATGTGCAGTCAGTTTGATTGCTAATTTATTTTCATCTTTGTTTTTAAGGAGAACGCTAACCAAATCGTCGAACAACATTCTTGTTGTTATAGAAACGGGATGACGCTTTACATGGCACAGATCAATATCTCTCTCCCACATTTACAAGACTGACCTAACATCTATATCTATCCTAATATATAAAGCTGAAAAGATTGTTTGTTTGTTTGAACGCGCTAGTCTCAGGAACTACTAGTCCAAATTGAAAAATTCTTTTTGGGTTGAGTAGACCATTCATCGAGGAAGGCTTTAGGCTAACTTTAAACCATCACGCTACGACTAATAGGAGCGAAGATAGGTACAATGGAAAATGTGAAAAAACAGAGCAGGTATAAATCATAACTTATAACTTCTACCCACGGGAACGAAGTCGCGGGCAACAGCTAGTGTGAAATAAAAATAAACAAATATTTTTTCGCCATCTCAGAATACGGCCGCGTATTTCTCATCTATTGAATATTAATCAGTTGTATAAATTATCGCTAACACCTGTTTATACGGAAAATCGTCTTGTTGTCCAAATTGGCAATTTACATTTGGCACCTATTCGAAACGCTGGGCAATTTGCAAGTCGCGATACTCTGAGCGTAACTGTTGTTATAGTCATTGTATTAATTAGGAAATAGAAGCTTAATTGGAATGAAGTATTTATTCCTAAGACTTTACTATTGTCCTGAGAGTCACTAAAATAAGACGTAGGTATACTTTTTATGGTGTCCGGCATGACATATTTTATTAATCTTACCAATTCAGCTCAAGTACTTTTCCAGAGGTCTATGCTGTTAGCCTGAACTCGTTGAGATATTATAGATCTATTAGTTGAACAATTTATGAAAATTAGGCGTTTTCTTACATAATCGTTCTCATGTTGAAATTGAATTATAAGTATCGAATTACCTTCTAAGTGTAATAGATTACAAAAAGGATTTATAAATATTGTGTCTTTTAGAAAAGGGTGGATTAACTTGGATAATTTAGAAAACATTTTATTAAAATGTTCTAAGTTTCTTTTTAAACCTTAGTGATTGGTTTGTAGGATTGTGATGACTAAGTTAATAAAAGACACCTAGACTGTGATTCGCTTGATAAAGATAAACCTTTATTATTTTAAATCCCGAATGGATGTACTAAATTATGTCAAGTTGAAAACAAATATAAAAAACAAAAAGACTTTCATTCTTCATGTTTTAAATTTCAGGCCGGTCTGAGTACGATTCAGACTCGAAAATGAGAGTTCCGCTTAGCTATCGCGGTTCATGAGATACGGCCACGTGTGAGTGGACACATGGATTGACAGCGAAGCCTTATTGGTAGGTAGTTTTTACTGTTTGGGAACTGAACCCTACACAACACACCAGTATATTCAATTTCATAAAATATGTCACAATAAAAATGTAATATTACTATACATATTTACTACCTGAATAATTGAAACCTTGTACATAAAACATGGTTCTACGAACATAAGAGTAAAATGAATATTCAAATGTGGGTCTAGACCTAAATTCAGGATAGAAACGTGACGGAATGACTGATACAATTTT
This sequence comes from Trichoplusia ni, assembly GCF_003590095.1. Classification (NCBI taxonomy): domain Eukaryota; kingdom Metazoa; phylum Arthropoda; class Insecta; order Lepidoptera; family Noctuidae; genus Trichoplusia; species Trichoplusia ni. The sequence goes on from NC_039481.1 coordinate 71,205, forward strand.
CATATTTTCTCATAAATAAATAATAAGGCTTCCAGTCAAAATAATTGAACTTGGCTTGACAAGCTGTCGCGCGTCTATTAAAGATTCTAGTTTAGGTTTAAATGGACTTAAAATTGAGGATAATATAGCTTTGATAGTGAAATTCAATGCTTATAATGAAGTATTAATTTTAATGAAGATGATTTAGTTGCTTTTGTCCAGATGCTATTAAATATGTATTGCCAATTTCCACTTGGAAACTAACTGGTGGAATAACACATTTATTTGTACTTAAGCTTATGCTATGATCTTCGGTCGGTTTGCAGTCGGAATGCACGTAGATAGCGTGAATTAGCGTCTCATTTCCATGACGCAACCAACAGTGCTTCAAGAGTTAGCGCAAATAAAATGAGTGGTTAGTGTTCCTGACTGCTACATCGGAGGTCGTGATTTCGATTCCTACTCAATATTGAATAAAAAAAAACTGAAAAGAGTAATGTTTGTGTGATAAGAACGATCATTTTGTTCTGTGCATGGGTGTTATTTATCTATATAATGTAGTTATTTAAAATATGTAAGTATATTTACAACAAATATTGAGGCAGCATAGAGTTATCAAAAAACAAGCTCCTGAGAGCTCCACATCAATTTTGTAAAACACTTACATACCAATATTTTCCTATAATTTCTAAATTGCCATTCTTCCTGAATCAATATGTAAGAGGAAAATATTTTAATTATTTCTTAAGACGGAATCCGAGAAAATGTTCTTTGATTTAAATCGAAGCAGATCTGATAAATGTAGTGTTTCTCTCATTATTTATTGAATCCGACATTTCATTTCAAATCTTTTAGGAATTTTACACGAATTAATTTTTAATATTTCAATTTCAATGTAAGTTACTTTACTTTTAATAGAATAGACTGTTTCTTTAGAAATGCTATAATGGGGATATGAATTTGAAATGCAGTGGCCTTGCTGGGGATCTTTGAAGATGTACAAAGTCTTATCCCTCTTATCTGGCTAATATTATAAACGCGAAAGCTTTTTATGTATGGATGTCGGCCCCTTTTTTCCGCAAAAACCACGGACTGGATTTGCAAGAAAACTAGTGCACTACAGTCATAGTTTATTGTCCTGGTTTTATATTCCCGTGGGATCATTTTCAAATTTTAGCGGGTGGGCCCGTGGCTGGCAGGCATGTATAAGGTACAGACTTTTATATTTTTCTGTTATTATAGCTTATTTAAGATCTTGCTGCTGGTTAAAGGCTTCTCTTTCTTAGCCTCAAATGTCTTTAATAATTAAAAAAAATAGAAGTAGAATAACGGTTTCGATGACTCTATACAGCAACATACAGCCGGTAAATTGGACGTTTTTAGTAGATACTCATTATCATAGTGTCGGAAACATTAACATTATATTTGGTGCAGAAAAGTGAGGAGAACCGACGTAAAATAATGAAAAAAATCGTATGACAAAGAAATAAAAATTATAATAATAAGGATCAAACTAAAGAACTTCATCATTATAAAGATTGAAAACGACAACAATCTTATAAAATACCTTTTTCGGTCCTGTATTTTACATCATACAGTTTCTCAGGTAACAGTGTCCCCTAAAACCACTTACCAAGTTTTAATTCTTAAGAACTTCTAGTGCATAAGTAATGAAAGGCTGTAAACTCATCGCCGCACAACTCCTGCAAGATATTCTAATTTCCTTTCATACCCACGTCAGCAGAAACTTTAATCCTCCACACACTGATAAAATTCTCATTTAATATGATCGCAGCAGTTTTTAACAAAATCTCTTCGAAGCGCAGAATGTTGCGCGAACTACCGCGGTGCCACCTCCCTACCACGATACTAGTTCCAAACGTGTATCAAAAGAAGCCATTTCGCATCGTGGTTCATTGATCAAAGTATTAAATGTTGGAGTACTTCGAACCTTTACCACTTACCAACTTCCCAGATGTTTTGATTAGATTTTCATGTTTCGCAACTAGTCAAACTTCGGATGAAATGGACTTTTCAATGGATTACGAAGTCATAATTATCTTTAAGATGTGTCCCTGTGTTGCTAGATGGGAAAATTTCTCCTTGTCCCGAATAAACTTTCAGGGAGGTGTAGGTTATCAAAAAGTTTGATTTATATCTCGGAGTATTTCTAAAGAGGTGCCCCAAATATTGTGTTCGGTTATAAACAAAGTTTCCGAGAAAATTATATTATAATTAATCTTAGTCACAATATCTGTTTAGCTCTCAAATTCGCTTCGATCGTCTGAAATCGTTGCTGGTTTAGAATTGTTTCGCAACGCTAAATGAAATTAATTTCAAATTATTTGGGACGAAAAATATAAACCAACAAGTTTGTGACTTCAACAATCGGTCCCTACAGTAAACTCACGCAATTTACAGCGGGACCTTATTCGAAAACATACTTTACATTTGATTTACCCACGTAACTCGTAAATTGACTGTTAAAATTTCCACTTCGGAAGTTGACTCTGAATAGCGTATCTAAACCTCGTTAACACAAACGTCAACTTTCGGTAACTTTAACCTCAATTCCCTCTGAAATTATATTTCATTTTTATTTGTTCCCAAACAATTTCTTTATTTACGTCCAACGTTTCAGCGAAAATAATTTTTCGTTGAGTCAGAACGTTAACCAATTTACTGAGAGACGTGACCCCGGCTATTTATGGGACAAACTATTTGATTTGGACCCTAGCAAACAGTGACCTTTGATCGTACCTCTCTGTCATGACTCAAAGCCCTGTATTGACCCCCGAAATGAATTTAGTTTTATTTGTTGGTAAACAATATTTAATAGTTTTCACTTAACAACTCTGCGGAAGAACTATGTTCATCGTTTATTAAATATTGCAAAATTATTAATATTAGTTTTGCACCCGTGAGCGACCGGTCATTTGAACAAAAATCGAGGTCTAGCGTATTCCTAAAGTTTTTGTACTAACACAAAGTTATTTTTCTGAATCAGTGCTTCACATACAAAGCTAGTTTTACATTTTTTATTTTATAAAGAGATAACTCTGACCTAGTTAGTCTGTACAAATACAGTTTGTTTAACCAAATACTATTTTTTTATGTCTCCTTCCCCTCTGTCGATGTTTTCACAATCATTATGTTCATAAATCAATAAATCATAATTGCATTTATTGAAAGTAGTTTCCAAGTCTAGATTACATTCGCTAAAAGTCTCGCAACTGTCTCCGTTAATAACTTGAGGCAGACTTCATTTGAAAGCACACTTGTTTGCCGTCTCAAAGAATTATATTTTATAAGGCACCCGGGATTTTTATTAATGTTTTATTAGTATTCTTTTAAGGACTGTCTCCTGAGTTATTACGGTTTAGTGTCCTCCCTGATTTTTCCTTTCAGGATTTATTTTATAGTATTACTTTATTTTTATGTAACACGTGAATCGGAGTCGTGTTATTAATTTAGTTTGACGGATTTATGCCAAAATATTACCGTAATGGAAGTTATTTTTGCCAAGGATAATTGATACGAAAAATAAACAGTGGCAAAATAATATTTCTTGGAAACTCGGAGCTGTGTCACGTGTTCTGTAAAAGCATTGTTAATGCGAAATAATACAAAAATATTGGAAAATATAATTTATATGCAAATATTCACAAATTTTGGTAGTGGTAGCGATATTTAAATCATTGTTCTTTGGGATTAAAATTACGAAATTATATTGATTGACGTCAACTCAAAGTTCCAAAGATCATTCATCAGCATTAGCCTTTCATAACCCACAGCTGGGCAACGGCTTCTTTTGTTTGTGCCATTCTCTTCTGTCTCTTGCCCTTTTGCACTCATCCTTTTAGTGCTATTTTTTACCTCATCATCGGGCTACCGTGATTTTTCCGTCCAAGTCTTGGCCACAATATACTCTATTTTTCCAAAAATCTTTCTTTTCCCATATGTTTTCATAAAAAGGCCAGGACGTAAAACAAAGTGAGGTTCAGTGCCATAGGCTGTGGACGTTATAGAAATACAGACTCTAGTGAGGATATTTTCTACCGGATATTTTTAATAAATTTTTGCTTTGTGGAAAGCTTTAACTGACACACACTTCACTTCTATGTTTAGGAGAAAAGTTAACATGTAGAATGGCAAACTCCATACCGATATTGATAAAGTTAACGAGAACAAAGTTTTTGGCTTAAAAACGTCGGTTTTTTATTGACGGTCGATAAGACATTTCAGTATTAAAACAAATCTTTTTTATTCCTCATCAAAAATTTAAATTTCAAAGTCATTACTTCTGACATAATTCATAAAACTCAAACAATTCAATTACACAAATTCAAAATTCAGAAACCTCCGAAATTTCAAAAAGAAATCACCGACAAAACACAAATCAATCAATCTGCGACTTTTAACATAATCGAATGGCTTCAAAAAGAAATTAATCAAAAGACATTTTATTACAATCAACGTTAAAAATTCACTTGTTTTCCCGACTGAAAAATCGTTTTCATTCAAAGCATCCGCTAGAACAAAGGCCCTCAAACAAAGCCCTCACCACTACAATAAAAACTCAGGATCTTTACCTTGTGAACCTTTTTTATTGTTACATAACCTTTTCCCGTTGATCCACTCTGGTTTAATAACCTTTTGCAATGTTGCAAGTAAACGGAATTTCGCAACTCAATGCGTACCGGCCGGCTATGAAAAGACGTCTTTTGTTCGCTGATTTTTTAGGAATTACTGTATCTCTGGGAACTTTAATAACTTGGGAAAGTAAGTAAGTCTTTTACAAACAGAATATCGAGATACGATACCACATGGCTGTTAGCTTATTAAAAGCAAAAATTGTTCAAGAACTCGTGACTCTAAAGGTTTCCGTATTAGACTAAAGAAAGAAATATTGCAAAAAAAACACATGAAGTTTCACCGTATCAACAGTTGCTTAACCTAAATTTTGCGAGAGCCATCCATCATCTGCCTAAATGTCAACTGTGTATCAAGGTTCTCTAGTTACAGATAGACATCAAGACATTAGAAATAAACTTTTCCTTATTCACCTTACGTTACCTTACAAAGCCCCAAAAATATAGAAGAGGTACTGAAGTAAAAACACATAATAAAATCCGACAAATCGAATTGAATTTACTTGTAAAGCAACATTTCAAGCACAATTTAAGTCGTACGTATTGCAATAAAGTTGGTAGCTTAATAAAAACAGCTTCCAATACAGGCCACGTACGGAACGCTCTGGTTTATTAATGGAGTAACGCTTTCAAACTCTGCCCGTTAAAAATAAAGTCGATTTATTTTAATTTTTCAGAGGTGTCTCATACAAGGAACGAATTTAGTTTTTATATGCGTATTTTATAAATTGGTCCTATATAACTTGTACTATCCACTTTCAGAGTACGACTGTTGCTTTTGTGGAAGCGAGACAAGATGCTTCAGGATGAGTAGCAGCTTCTCACTTGTCACAGCTAGTCGATGCATGCATGCCGCATGCTGGCACAGGCTTGTTCAGATCGATCTGGTACTTTCCTCAAGTGCAAAGTAATACTCTGCATTTGCACTCGCATTTTAAGATTAGCTGTACGTTAAGAGAGATTCTTGGTACTCAGATAGGAAATGTCAACTCCATCGTTTTAAAAAAAGAGATGTTTAAGTGATGACTCCTTTTCATTTCAGCCCTGTTTTAAACTCTCATAGTAAGCTTGCTATTTAATACTTCAATCTGTCATAAAAAGGTTTTATTTCTATTCCATCCAATCTTTTAATCCTAATGACTTTACCAAAATCTTTCTCTTTATTATTTTTACTTTTATAAGACAGATGAAGATCTGTCTCAATCTGATTGATAAATAGAAATTTTGTAAAACCATTTACTAAATGGATGTGACTTATTTTAAGAAATTGTGTATCTCTTAAATTTTTAAGATTATCGTTTTCATTAATTTGCTCCTTCATTGGGTATATTTAATAGAGTATTAACGTTTGAAGCTGTCATCGTTTCTCTTAAGATAATAAAACCATCAGCTTTAAGTCCAACTAACGGGCGATCTTTATTAATATGATACCATTTAAAGCTTACAATTTAAAGATGTATACTTATTTATTGTACTTAAGCCACAGCTTTAATGCAAGTGTATATAAATACGGGTATTATAAAATAATGGAGGCTTTGTGAATTGTAAATTTTATTCATCGTGTAGTTCCAAGTTAACATTAAAACAATTAATTTAATTTATCTACATTTTATGACCACATAAATTACTTTCCCCTTTTCGGCCTACCACTAAAAATATCCATTCCGAATAATAAAATCATCATAACTATATTCTTCATTTCCAACAAAAGTGCCCAAACTTACACAACCCACCAATCTTGCCAAAACTCGACAGTACCATTATCAGGACCATCCGTATATCATCTTAAACATAATAAAACACCATAAGAATAAGGAGCTAACCATAAAACTCCCATAAAACCATTCAAGTCTCGCTCCCCGTCAAAGATGTGTTGGGCATTAGTCGAAGTAATTTACGCTTTTTTTATGTCCTACTTGAATCACAATGAAAACGGCCAGTATTTGCTAAAGATTTAGGTTTATAGACAAGTTGGGAGGAATTGTTATAGCTGGTTGGATTTTGCGCCGTATTCAAAAGTGGTTAAATTTCCCCTTTTGAGGCTTCCGGATTTTTGCGGATAAGAACAAAATCTTTGGCAGGGTTTTTTCGGATCGTCAAGGCTTGTCTGTTTGGGATAAATGTAATTCATTAATAACGAGTATAGTGCAAGTAAAAATGGTGAAATTTAGAAAACCGGATGACGAAAACAGACAAATATAATTACAGTTAAAAACTTAACTTGGGCAACAGTAAATAAAAGAATAAACCTATCATGTTTACAGCACGTACTTTAAATGAAATTAATAGTAATAGTTCAAATAACCTTATTTTTATGTATGTGAGGATTATTAAGCAATCAAACGTACGTTGTTCTGACTTCTATTCGTTCTGCTATTAAAGGTTTATTGTTAAGGGCAGATAAGTCTAAAGCCGATTTAGTAATAATGTATGTGATGCTATTAGTTCAGGCTCCAGTGGCGGATAAAAATAATTGAAAAACGTCAGTAGAGGCTCGGTCGTACTATGGAGTAAATGGACAGGCAACGATTGAAACGGATTTTAAAATATAATGTGATGGGCCCAATAATGTGTTAGATAAAATATTTAATGTAAAAGTAATGTGACGTAACATAGTAAATAACAAAAAAGTAAAAACAAAAATTAGTAAGCAACAAAGTGATTGAATTGAAACAAATTGAAATAGAAGTAGACAAGTCTTTATTGTAGACATTTTGTAGTAAGGATTCCAAAAAAAGACTTGATGTTTTGTGTCATCACAGAACTTTAACAATTCGAAGATTCTTTACAATGGGCTGATCGTAATGACCGACTATTTTATATTATTATCAATCCATTCAGTCTATTTCGAGAAGTAAATACACAAAAGCTTATTCCAAATTCAATTGAGTACTATGACCTAATTTAGTTATAATATCATCGTATAGAAAGGGATACAAATTTTAGTTATTCTTCGCACGTATAAAAGGGCGCGTTGAAAGCTTTTTTCATCGCCTAGTCTCAAGCGAATCTATTGATCTTGATGGATTTAAGGAGCTAAATCCAGGGCCTTTCCTTAAGGCAACTATCGAGTCTATAGGACAAAAGTAAAGCTGGCGGTCTATTGTCAACACTCAGTGAAAAAATATGGAAAATTTTGCAGACTGAAGTCCATAATAATATTAATGTAGTCCGAGTGTCTGACATCGATTTTGTGTACTGAGTTGTCAAAACAAGTACTAGAATTTTGGATTGATCATAAACATGTTAAGGTGTTGGATTGATCATCATCAACCTCTGTTAGGTATATATTCTAAGAGAGGTTGATGATAGTACAAGTATTTATTAGTATCTGTTTCATTGTTAAATTGTATCAAGACGATTTTTTTTAATTGGATTGTCAGAGTAACTTAATAAATTCTAATTTTAAACTATACAAAGGCCAACCCGTGGACAAAATCTAGTTTATAATAAACGATGTTATCTACCAGATCCCTCAAGTTTCTATGCACGGTCCGTCGACCTTTTTCTCAACTCGTTTCCTCGAGGGATGATAATATTTAGTGTTCCAATCTTAGGATAACTTTGATTTTTAGCGTTTGCTTGGAGTTATCGCCTTGGAGTGGAAGGAATGCAGTAAAATTCTGTTTATGTCTCCGATTGAGGACTCGCATTTGATAGGCAACCTTGTCTTGGGCATCACATTCTGACTACATGATTTTTTTTGCTGCCTTAACGTATTGCTTTCTCGGAAATGACTAGTTTTATTCCTCAGTTATTATTACTTACCAGACAATGGAAACTTGCGGTAATATTCAATCAATTGGAAGTTTCAAAGAGATCTTTTCATAAGCAGCCTGGAAGACCTAAAACTTCCAATAGTAAAAGTGACCTCAACAGTGTTTAGTTGTGCTAAAGTCTGCTTTGTGCCAAACTTCGTCCTCCTTGTGGAGACTATTTACTCTGAAAATTAACTTCGGCTGTTCGATCTTTAGAGAGTCATTTCTTATATTTAGTTGAACAGTTCCTTTGGCTGAAAACGCGCAGTTGAAAATGTAACTATTATAATATTCTTGGTATTTAAGCCATTTACAGTTTGCTTTATTAGTAAGACTTGTTAGAAGTTCTTGTTAAAGGGGTTATCTTCATTAATTATACAAATTACACTTTCACATTATGGTAATTAATAGAACACCTTTTCAGGATGAATTCAAAGAAGACGAATTTCAAACAAATGAAAACGTATATAAAATTACTTTGAATAATGTGACCCATGCAAAAACCCTAAAATCCCATGATCCAACTTTTCAAAAGTAAGGATACCAACATTTCAAATCAATCTAAAACTTGTCCAACATTCCAATATCAGGTATACACGAAATAACGAAAAACATTTAACATTCGTGAGCTGAAGGTAAATGTAATTCACGGGGCAGACGACCTCAAGCAAGATTAAAAAACTTTCGACCCAGCCCCGTGGTTTGGCGAGGGTAAAAAAATATTAATGAAATTTCACGAAACCCTCCACCGTTGACCGAAAGGAACGAACTTCATCAAAGTATTTCTCTGTTGTGGGTAGGCAATTAAGAAATTCAATTTTGTGATACTCTATCGGTATGGTTTGAAAGTCTACGGTATTTGAATACGCTTGGCTTGCTTTGACGTTTGTCATTCGATCGTATGGATATCAAAGTGCTTATTGAAATTGTTTGGTTTCGATCAAAGTGTACTTTTAATTGATTTTCGAAGTAAATTTAATTATGGTTCTTTGGATGTAAATATATGATGACGTAAACTAATGAAATTACCCGTAAGATTTACGATTAGTTATAGGTGTTGCAAACCCCAATCAGTCACAATACCTTCGCCATCATCATCAGCTTTGAATAACCCACTGCCGGGCATAGGTTTCCTTGTCATTCTATTTTACATCTCTTCTATTCCTGTTATATTTTAATATCATCTTCATGTTAACAAAAATAGCAAATTAAATATAATTTATTTAATAAATAAACCACAACCGTTCCTTATAAATTTCCTCCACTATCATACGTTTCCCCGTCCACAATTACACATTCAACAAAACAATAACACCCAAGTTTTGTTTTCCTCCTCTGAATATTAGCAGCGATGTCGCCCTCATAATAACTCTCAGATCAGCGAGCACATAATAGAAAATAATACTGATAAAGTCGTGTGAAATGTTTTACTGTTATAAAAGAGGCTGTTCTGTGAGTGAGTGGGGTATAATTGAAACAGTATGATTTATACTCCGCCTGTTCATAGCTGTTTTATCTACAGCCTTATTTTCGCAAAGCAAGGGTAAACAAAGGCAAAATGGATACGATATAATGGGTGGAGGAAGTGTTAGTTTCAGCGCTATAAAAGTTTGTTCTTTTACGGTTTCTGTTGTACTTAATTGGTTTTTAATATCGTGTTCAGTCGTTTGTTTCATTTTATTAGAGCGCCCGTGATGGTAATTTTTACATATTTATTACGGCTGTTTTATTTAAATTTTTATGGCGATTATTTACAAATTGGCATGTTCAAGATAATGATTTATCTTTTAAGTGCTTGAATGACATTAATCGTGTAACTTTGAATAATGGGCACTTTATGACAAGAAGCTTTTAGTCTTCATTAAAATGATGTTCATTTTCATTTATTGAATTTATTAAAGGCTTAAGATTTTAAAACCTCTTTATTATTAAAAAACATCCCTCTCTCCTATCCAGTTAGGTCATATTAATATTCCATGAGTAACCATGTTCTCGATTATTCCACAAATAAGAACCGACCTTGACCCTTCCTCGCTACAGTGGCTATTATTATTAACTACTTCAATATGTATTACTTCCTGAACCTACATAATACATTAAGAGCTAGTTCCAATCAGCGATCAAGGTTTATTTTAGACTTGGAGCTGGCAGGTATGATAGCTTAACACGAAAGCAATATATTTATTAACAAAACTGTTATTTAAGATAATATTATAATTATGTTTATTTTTCGATAATTTAATTATAATCGATGAAATCTATTTGTGCCAGTAGTAGTTGCTATGGGAATATTAGATAACCCTCTAGATGGGAATACTAGACACTATTTAAAAGCAGATAAGGTCTCATTTCGCTTTCAACTTAGTTAAAAATAAATGAATTCTGTCGGAACTACCGAAAGCCAACACTGGCCCAATATTTTATATTCCAAACCGCCCAACGTTGAGTATCCAGCCGATTGTTATCCCAATTTCTCGGGTACTGATGTAAACACAATGGAAATACCGCATCTATACCGTAATACCCCACCCGAGAAAGGGTTTCGGGGCGGAGTCAGTGAATTATGGTCTTTTAAAATCTTTTTTTTTCTTTGTTATCGTTCAGACTTTTTCGTTGCGATAAAGAAGATTACACCATTTATCTTGGGGTTGACTCTGAAACATTTGTGCAGTTTGTATAATTTTATTTTTTTGCTATCTGGCCTAACGGAATTTTAGGGTTAGCCTTTGTTTGTCTTCTACGGCTACGTATTTATTGGCCTCATATTGAGATATGTAAATCGGTCATATAAGTTGTTTTCGGTAAAGGTTGACATGTTGCGGTAAACAAGGATCAATATTACCGCTGTTACTTTTACCGCATCGTTCATGTTGCGGCTGTGTAGCGTGAGGGTTTAGGTTCTATTTCAAAAGCTGTATTTACTACTGTATTGCCTGAAGCTGTATGTATAAATAACGGACATCTGACCCTCCGTTGCTTAGGCCAAACATACACAATAATCTTTCCGAGTATTTCTTTGGTCTGTCTACGTCGAACGTTCGGATTAATTTTATTCCACTTTTACTATCTTTTTAGCTATGCCAAACAAGACTAAGATAATAAGCATGTCTGAAATCAGATTATAGGAGGTAGTATAATTGTAATTATAAACCACCGTAAATTCTTTGTCAAAGTAGTTATGGTTTCTAGCAAAGTTTAATTTACTTAAACAATTTAAGTTTTTTTTTGTTGAAAGGCCTTAAACCAATACAAAATCCCGTTCCGAATGATTAACGTTGAACTACCAGTTAAAAACACTTTCCCTTTAAAAACGACCAGCTGCCTTAACGATCGTAAACTAGAGGTCCAAAAAGCCGATCTCAAGTATTTATTTCCCAAACACTAATTAATTATTCATACATTAATAGACTCGGCAAACACGAGGTCTTGCAGTAGTGTTTCCTCAGCGATAAAATAACATCGCACAGAATAATTACATATAAATTATGTATGAACATGAATAACAAACGCTATGTGGACTATGTTTGGGTAATTATTTTGCTTGGGTATTAAATGGAATGCTTAAGATGATGAGTACCTTGTAACTGCCCTGGTGTAAACGACTTGTAAGAAAACAAGGTGTTCAAAATTAATCTTGTTTAAAATTAAATAATGTTATCAGAAGTAGAAATTGTAAGTACAGTGATCGGATATGTCACAAAAAAAAATTTATAACTATTGAGATCAGTTCGTATGAGTGTAACTTGTTTTTTTTTTTGATAAATGTTTTGCTGTTCAATGTTTCTTTTATAGGAAATCTTAGAAATATTTATATCCAATAAAAAAAGATCCGCCTTTTAGAAACCTTTTTACTATTTATTGACTAACTACGGAGATATTTAAATTTTTGTAGTAAAAACCCGATTAAGTAATTAAAATAATTTGTAGTAGTCGAAACCTAAATGAATTTCTTAGGTTTGAATCTGTTAATTCTCTTGTCTTCGTAAAGATAATTCGAAAAGCCGTTTCTCCAAAGAAAATGTTCATTCACCCTTTTTTTACTACAGCTTTTTCTTATTTAACTTTTTATTGGTTGGAATTTCGGATTCTTTTATAAACTGTGAATTAGACTTGTTTTATTAAAATTCTAATAGGTAGTTGTAATTTTTTATTCTGGAGAACAATATTCTTGTAATCATTTACGTATAATAGGGATGATGACAAATTTTTTTTGCAGTGTCCATCTTGTAGTTTTTTTATATGATAATGGATACGTATTTTTTTATTTGTCCCGCAAACATAAATTGACCAAATTACAGTGAATGAAACTTACGCGTGACGTCAAGATTGAGTATAAATTTTACTCTATCGTTACGTCACAAGCCCCCTCTCCTAAACTTTAAAGCAGTTAATCTTTGTCAATTCTAGTTTTTCTGAAAAAGGAAAAAATACGTCTCTCATACTTTTCAATTATCTGAGGGACTAATGAGATTTTTTCTTTTTATATCCAGTCATCATTCCTATTTTCAGTTTCGATTACATTTTTCGTTTTAATAAAAACTAAACAAATGCCGTAAAATTAACAAACCATTCCTAATTTAACATTCAGACCTTACTTAAAAGCACATATTAAACCAAAATCAACCAATATAATTACAATAATTTCGTGATCCTACAACGATATTGTTATTAGCTTCCATTTAATATCCACAACGTCTATCTAACATCTTTAGCTACTGGGAGGTCAAATATTATCGAGTTTCACTTTGACACACAAGCAAACGAGTTTTAAAATACCATACATCGTAACTTCACCATCGTTTGTGCCGTAAATTTTAACAGCTGATTATATTTTGTCGTTATAGGTTAATTTTGAGTTTTAGGGTTCAAAACGTAAAGAGCAAAATATATTAAATTTTAGTTCTGCAGTCGCTGAACATGCTGAAGGCTCCAGCTTTTATATTAGATTTGATCAACCACAGGTCCTCGCTAAAGAATCCAAATTCCTACTTAGGATGTTTCGCGAGGCTATTGAGATTAAAAACACCCTAATTTCAATAGAGAAGATGGCTGGAAGATATCACCTACTTGGGACCCAATGATACAAAAACTCAAGGCCAAACCCAAGAGCAGCGCTGCAAGACATCACGACACAGTGAGCTCATACTGCGTAGGTCGGACCGCAAATAATTAGTTAAAATATGAAGGTAGAACGAGCAACATCTTCTGTCAAGACGAACGCCATCTCATTCTGCACGTGACCATGATACCTGCAAAGGTGTCGAAACGTCGGAAACTAAAATCTAAAATTAAACCGCGATAAAATCCGTAAAAGCAGTTTCATTTCAATGTCTATCATTCGCGTAGACCTAAGAAACAACTAAGTAAAATATATTTCAAAAATGTTTACTTTGCCAACCAATACATCGACACTACACGTCATGTTTAAAGGCACTACTGATAATTGATAAAGGAAAATAAAATAGAAAAGTCATTCTGCAAGTGAAGGAGCGTTGTGATCAATGCTTCTATTATTTTCTATTTAAAAAGAGAACTCAGCCATCTGGCCCACATTTACCGGCCAGTATTGTTTATGTTTAACAAGCTGCGCTCATGCAATGCTATACAGCATCAAGTGCTTGCTTGTCAATTGTTTGAATTTTATAATTCGAACATTCTTCCTATTGAAATCTGAACTGCGTACAAAAGTCTTATCAAAATCTGATTATTGGTTTTGCATGTCTAGATGACAAAGATAAGAAATTCAGTTAAACTACCTATATTTTATTTTATAAAGTTATGAAACCAATTCAAAACATGATTTTGCAAGTAGCTATATACTTACTAATACTATTACAAAAAAACACAAAATCTATCTCAACATTTTCTTGCAGTATTAGTAAGATACGGAACTCATTTTAAATCCAAGAGGTGCTTAACTAGTTTCTCAGATAAACGCGATAGTGTAGAAAGTTGCTAATGGAATTAGGTTGGATTCCATGCAAGCCTCCTTAGGTAAACGAAAAAATCTGCTCAAAGAACGAACGGATCGTTAAAATATTTCTCAATACGTTTGATTTATAAGGCACTTTCTTGGATGTGTTGCAACTACGCTTTAAAGATAGACAAACACGTGTGATGCACGAATGCTTGTCCTGATTCTAGGTGTTTTTGTGCATATGACTTGTCTTGAATGTATGCGAAACCCCCCTGTACCTAAACCCTGTAATACAAAGATGAAATGATAGAGATGTCCAAAATACACATAGGATCTTCTAAATTTATCACTATAACAAATTCAAGGAAACCAACCTTCATACCTATTTAAAGCGAAGTATTTGCTTTAACGGGAATATAAATAGACCAGAACACTGAAACAATAATATATTCGCCTTAGTGTAGCCTGTTTCAGTACATTTTGCATACATCAGTAAGTCTCGGCTTGAGTACAATGGATGTTTTTGTAGATAACTTGAAATGTTAACTGTGATTGTTGCTTAGAATTAGGTAATAGATTCCGGGATGGGTGCAAGCTGGTATAGGTTGGGAAAAAGCTTAGCAGAAAATAAATGGCCGACTGAATCAGCCTTGTGGTTTTGCTGTCTGTTTTTTTTTGTTTCATTGTAGGAATGTCAAATCTTTAGAGTATTAAAATAATATTCCTCCGAAGTCATTAAAGCTGTATTTATTAACGTTTTAACGCGGGTCCTAATTGCTACTAGCTACTACTATTTTAAATACGCGCAAATTATGTCATTCAAAATAATTATGAAATAATAAAACAATGTTTGTCTTTCAATTTAATAACATAATTTATCATAAAAATATGTATGGAAAAACATAACTTGAAAACAGCTACTTAAGTCCTTATAGTGCATTTACTCGGCGCTAAAGAAAAGAAATTAATGAGTTCACAGAAACAAGTTACGAATACGTAATAAATATTATACAGGTCCCCAGTTCGCCGGGATTCAGAAAGCTGTAAAGTGCTAGAAATGTTGAGAAATTTAATATTGAAATAACCTAAATACAAGTACATTTTCAAATAACTGACCCACTTCCAATAAATTTTGTACGAATGCTACATAATTTTTAATATCAATGCTTAAGACTCAACCGAGTGTACGATTTCGGTTACACAACCAATTTCTCGTCGTAAATAAGTTGATACGATACAATATTAAGGTAACTAGGCACCCTAAAACAATATGATTTTACGAGAACTACAAAACGAGACCTCTACGTTGCTATTACACTTATTACAAGTTACGGTTATAATAAAGTTGATTGCTCGTGAAATTGAGTTGGTCAAAGCAATAAAAATGATTTAGATTATTTTGGTTCAATTTTACTATAGATAAAAACGATTATGTTGAATTTGGTACGTTTTCTCTTCCTTTAATTTAAGTGAAAATCACGTAGTAAATCATTTAAAAGACTGTTAAATTAAACTGTAAAGATGGTTTTGCTGTTGAGCGACGCGATAACTGGAACTGAGCGCCTTTTAATGTATAATATAGAATTTTATGATGTTTCTCCAGGGAATAATGTAAGAATGTTTTTAGACTTTGAAATTTACATAAAGTACTTAGCATTTTCTTTTAGGTATTTTAGGTAGCTATTATGACTCTAAAAACTTTTATGATCGCTTTATATACGTATAAAATCTGAGATCTTAAACTTTCTCCACGCCCAGCTGTGACTCATACCTAGCTAATAATGTAACCATCGTAATGGTGCAAAAGGCTTTCCTTATCGTATGGTTGATGCACAAAATGGTGTCTGGTTAAGTCATCCGCAGATTTCTGACGTGGCTTCACAAATTTGCAAAAGTTTTCGTTGTAAAAAAGTTAAAAATATAGTAAATCAAAATCAGTTGGTCCTAACATCCAGGTTTCAGGTGATAACTTGTATTGAGACTGTTTCGAAGCAACTTATGGGAGGCATTATGTCCACCAGTGGACTGCATAAAATAGGCTTAGTTGAAACTACATAATTCAAACTCGATTATTAATATATATATCTACGGGAATACCACTAGGCTTCTTTGTAAAACAGATCGATTCTGAGAGTATCGTCAGCAATAGGCGAATTAAAAGGATAAAATATTTTGCAACATCAAATTTCAGATAAATTGCACTATCGCCTATCTTCTACTGTAGCACCACCTCACTTGACACACAGCGCAAAATTCACCTCGGACCCTTGAATAAGAATTAAGTTTTTGCACCTCACTTTAAGTCCAGTTAATATTATTCCGTTTCTTCAGTGGTGACTGTTTTAAAATTTAAATATCACTTACCTATGTTAAGAGTTTATTAAGTTGTTATTAAATTTACTTTGTCCTGTTTAAATCGTGGAAATGGAATATGAAAATTCGATGTTAACCTTGTTTTACTGGGGTTTGAATTTACAAATGTTAAGGTACTATGATCAAGATAGGTTGAGAATATAGTCTCAGGTTAAGTCCTGATGATTTTGGCACAGGAGCATAGAAATTGGCACGAATAAGGAAGGACTATGCCCGGGAGTGGGAGGACAAAGTCTGTGGATGATGATGATGAACGTACTCTGATGTAAAGTAAAATGTAATTAAAAAGCTGTGATTTTAAGATAAAGAAAACGAACAAGTGATAAGTGATCGAAAATCTTAATCTACACAAATATATGAGACACAGACTTTTTTCAAAACTTTCCATAATGGAAAACGAAATGTATCACCCCGAAAAACATAAATCCCTGTTCTATTTCCAAAACAAATACTAACTAAAAGTTCGATCTTGGAGAAAGCACTTTGTCAGCGCGTCTAGACCGCTCGGTAATTTAAGACCCAGCTTTCTTTATTATATTCTGACCGCCAACTCATTAGTTCCCAAAAAATATAGGTACGAGTGTGGGAGACTCCAAATGACAAGGGTACAACCAGTACCCATCTCAACGAAACAGGGTTGCCAGATGGCAATTCATTTGTATTGTCCAAATTTTTAAAAATGATGCTGAAATGCGAAGTGAAATTTCGAAGCTTCGGATTTTCGGGGATCCTTTATTTGACAAAAAAACTTTTATTTTTAGATTTATTTACTTTTTAGGCCTAAGTGTTTACTAAGCTTTTAATCCAGAATTGATGCAGTCGTAAAAGTGAGACAGTGCACTGCACTGCTTGCAACGCTATCCTGCTTTCACGATGTCGGTAGTCCTGCTTTACTCACTCATAGTCCAGTCAATGTCATTCAAACATTTTCGCATTGTTTGGTAACCCTGCAAGGACTTTGTGGTCAGGAATATAAATTGTGCGAACCCAAAGCTGCGTACACCAACGACTTCATTTTGGGTGCGACGCCGGGGATATTTGCATGTTTTGACGACGATGTTACTAATAACTTGCTGCGTATTCTGTTTGAAGTTGGCAGAATTTAAATTGAATAAGTTATAATAATGGAATAAAAGAAGGGGGATTTGCATTGCAGTGGCAGTATATGCAGAATGACAAAAAATAAAAGTATTAATACTGAAACTGGAATAATAAGGCTCAAACTTCTTATCACTGAGCAAATCAATACAATATACATAAGCAACGGCAGCTTATGATAAAGAACTCCAGCTCGGTCCAAAACTAGTCGGGCAATCCCGATAAATAGGCATGGGTAAATCAAATCATTTAAGTGTATAAAAATTGTTTTATTACAAACCAGCTGTTATAGTCTTTCTTCGAATTCTTTGAGAACTCAACTTTTACCTCCGAATAATTTCTTCTTTTACCAAATCTCTCAAAGCTATGAAACAAAAGCACATAATATATTCGACTATAGTACAACCTCATTGTGAAATGACAATCAGTTGTCGATGTCAACACATCAGACTTGATGGATCTGTTCATCCTGCTTTGAGGTGCCTTAGACTGGAAATACAAAGGGTAGGGGAAATGTCAAGTCCTTTTTACTATTTGATTACTTATTTGACGTGGGAGATACTGTGTATCTTTGTAGGAGTTATAAAGATTTCATCTGTTGGTTATGTCTGTAAGTTGATATATTTTGTAGACAGCCTTAATACAAGGCCTATTTAACACAGATAATCGCTAATTCTTCTTTAAAAATGAATAGTATGGGAATAAGGCTGACTAAAACTGTCAGTATAGTTTTACATGGGAAAATCAACCCTAGTGAATCTGCTTTAAATCTTTATTTCGAAATAATTACGATTGTTGTATGTATGTATGGTAGCTGGTATGGTAGATGATGTAATTAGTTTTGCTGTAGCTATACTAATTAAATTAATATTTGAATGTAAGTTTATTTTTGTACAAATAATTCGATTTAATTTGGCAGATTTCATAATTACCAATTCGCCGTGACCATAATATTTTGGATTAAACCAATTGATAGGCTATCGCAAGTAATTAAATAATTTTACAAAAGGAATAATAACGTCGTTTTCAAAATGATTTGATATGATGCATACAATGCACGGATTGACAAAATGTTGACGTTTAAAATGATTCCAAGATATGTACCTACTATTGCACATGTAATGTAACCATAATACCTAACAACGTTTCACAAGTCATTGACTGTTCAGTTTTTGTCCCGATCAGGTTTAAACAGAATGATAGCACTTTTCTGTTAGAATTCAATTTTTGTTTTTAATAAGCACTAAGTATTTTAATCCTTGTGTCGGGGGGTTTCATTAATCAAGTCATATACCAGACACGGTACAAATATTTATGGATCATACAAATACTTGACCGATGCGGGGATCGTAACCGCAATATGGCGAACACAGTGGGTTTGGTGCGATGACTGATGATGAATCAGATCTTCAATGGTTGAAATAAAAATTGTTTATTTTCAATATTCAAACTTTTCAGTTAATTTCACAAAGAGACTTCCAATATTTTTACACTAGCAGTTGCCGGCGACTTCGTCTGCGTTGTTAGAAGATATAAGTTACGTCTTCGCTCCTATTAATCGCAGCGTGATGTAATATAGCTTAAAACCTTCCTCGATGAATGGTATATTCAACACAAAAAAAAACTTTTTCCATTTGAACCAGTAGTTCCTGAGGTTAGCGCGTTCAAACAAACAACCAAACTCTTCAGCTTTATATATTAGTACAGATATAGATATTGATAATACTTACGTTTCAATTCTCTTAATAATAAATTATTTTTTCTTTCCAGGTAACACAAAACTGAGTGCGATAGTGCGAGTGCAGTGCAGTGTAGTGTAGTGAGTGATGTCAGGTTGAGGCCAGTTGAGGCCAGTTGGGGCCATGTCCAGGCCTAGACTCAAGTGCGCCGCATGGGCCTGGCTAGCGGTCCTCGCGGCCTTAGGGAGGACCACCGCCTATACCGACACCGAGGAGTTTTTAAGTGATTTAGATAAACCAGGTAAGTTTAGAAATAATGAAATATCGATTTTGTTAATAGGATAAGCTCTTAGTAGAGATTTCGCCGTTGTGAAAGCAAGACGCCGCGTGTCATTTCGTATAGTGCTGCCTTTTTCACACAATGGTAATATTCAAGCTTTAAGATCAGTGATTCGTAATTCAGATAATTTTGTCAGTACCTAAAGTTCTTCGACCGGAAAACTAAGAAGAGGTTATATTAATTCGTCATTTTCGGATTACTTCACATAGTCGTGATATATGATATTTTATTTAAAGCTTTGTTTTGGAGCTTAGTAAACTATTTTGTAGAATTTCATATTACCGGAATCCATGGAGATTATAGCGAAATATATTACGCAACACGAAATAATTCACATGAGAAACAAACACATAAACCAAGTTTAACGCCACCAAATAAATAAACATTAATTATATAAATCTAAAACAACTTTTACGACTATTTTAAATAAACTGAAATAGTAACATTACTCGTTCCCACAAATATTGGAATAATTTCGAGTAATTCAGATTAGATGCTCGCTTTTTAATTATAGACGACGCACGCAACCTAAATATGTAACCAGTTGAAAAAAAAACTGGTATTGGACACAAGATAGATGTTACATCGATTGTTTATTTGTTGTTCAACATAATGGAATAAGTTGAATGGAACTAAATCAACTTAATTGCTGTAAAATAGAATTTATGATCGTTTAAAATGTATTATCGTTTTAAAAACATGCAGGGTACTTAGAAAATTCATTTTACATTTAAAAGCTATAAAATTTTAATAAGAATACTTGACAATAGCTTATAATTACCTAATTATATTTAAATTAGTTTCATAAGTTTCTTTTTGAGAGTATACAAATGTGATAAATGGTCGTTAGTAAGAAAATCACCTCCTACCGGTACCATCTTATTTTAATAGGTTCTTTTCAGAAAAAAAATGGACTATAAAACAAAAACAGTGTATTGCGGGGGTTTCATAAACATTCAATTTTCTTCACAAAACCACCCAGACTCAGGACAAGCATTCGTGGATCACACAAATGTGTGTACAATGCGGGCATTTAAAATGTCTGTGCTTTGCATCTAAAAATAACCTACAAGTAGTAACTTCAAAAAATAATAAAAAAGAAAAATAATTTTAATGAATGTGAGTATACCTAATGTCAAACAAAATGAAAGTTCAGGCGTCAAATTCAATGAGAAATCTCAAAAAACTCAATTACATTTGCCGTATAATGAAGAAACCTCGCTAAAATCTGAGTCATAACATTCTAATATCATTTAAGAAATATAGCAACATCTATCTCTTGTCAAACTAAAGCCTGTTCCCGAAATTACGATATTATACGGTGGCATCAATCAGACGTACGCGTGGGAGTACTGAACATTGTATCATGATTTTTAGCGATACTCGTCACAGCTGAATGAGCTGATTGCAGTAATGTATTAACAATTATTTGGGTATAAGTATCTGATTTTAATTATTCATGTGATATTGGTAAAATAGAGAGGCCGAAGAATTTTTTTTTCGGCTGTCACCTGTAGTGATATGATAGTACGATTATTTTTAACGGAATATTTCTTCGTGCCTTATGCGTGGTTTGACATGGAAAAGTTTACGAAATTTTTAACTGACTCTTGAGATAGGAGGTTTTCAATTTGGATATTTGTATTATTATTATTATTTTAGGTCAAGTGTACTCTTAGATGTTATGTCAGAAGAACTACAACACCCTGGTCTGCAAATACTCTTTATGTATAAGCCAGGCTTGATTGGCTAATAATTGACAATTGAATTTTGTCTTGTAAACTATTTTACTTCTTATCACACTTATATTATCAAGAAATGTGAAGACGCTCTGTCAGTCACACTTTCTGCTAAATAACTCAATTAGACAAGCTTTTTCTTTAATAATTAGACATTTGCTACTTTATTACACTACTACTGACTTCGCCAAAACCATACACAAAAGCTAGTATAAATAGGTTCTTAAGCAATTTTCAAACAATTGCTCATCATTTACTTTTCTTAGAAACGCACTTTTAAAGTCGGAACATAAGGAAGAGAGCGCTTTAGTGAAGTTTTTCATTAAACTGTAATGTTTTATGAATCTATACTCTATACTTACTAATATATAAAGCTGAAGAGTTTGTTTGTTTGTTTGAACGCGCTAATTTTAGGAACTACTGGTTAGATTTGAGAAATTATTTTTGCGTTGAATAGACCATTTATCAAGGAAGGCTATAGGCTATATAACATCACGCTGCGATTAATAGGAACGAAGATATAATGGAAAATGTGGAAAAGACAGGGAAAAATCTAACCACGTGGACGAAGTCGCGGGCAACAGCTAGTTGTTAATATATATCGCTGTTGTATTATTAATATACGGAACTTTAAACAAAGTTTAGTATTGTTTTCTAGCGGCTATGAATTATTTAAGCCATTGTATCGAATTCCGTTACCATTTTGATAAATTATTTCAGAGGTATACTTTGCAGTATAGTAAACATGTAGTTCTCATTATAATTTGCATTGGGACTGATTGTTTTGTTATATAATTGTCAAAATACGTATCCCTTTTTGTCTTAGCCACATTAAATACATAATTCGTCTGTTGCTACTGATTTGACTACTGAGTCAAATTCTATGTAATATATGAGACAAAATTAAAGCTATTTCACCTTAAACAAAAAAATAATCAACAAAATCGGATCACACAGTCCGAAGTTCTGAGGTAACAATCTAACAAAAATATAGACAAATTGAGAAATTCTTCCTTTTGTGAAGTCGGCTTAAATATGTGTCTAATTTCAAAAATCTGGCTTTCCACACGTGACCTAGAAGCCAACGTACTCAAATAAGACGAATAAATTGATTCAATCTATTTCATGATTCGATTCTTGTACGCTATGCAGACGATTTCACACAAATTAAAATAGATTTTTCACGTTGATCGACGTAATACGTTATTATGCACGTAACGTAATTTTTTACGTGATATTACTTGAACGTAAGTATATTATGAGAGAGCTATAGAGGTCGATTTACTACTTTAGACCTCAGGTTAGATTAT
The DNA here is from genome assembly GCF_003590095.1 of Trichoplusia ni. NCBI lineage: Eukaryota > Metazoa > Arthropoda > Insecta > Lepidoptera > Noctuidae > Trichoplusia > Trichoplusia ni. Next base: position 94,050 of record NC_039481.1, read on the forward strand.
TCAAAGTAAGTACCTAATTACGTACTTTTCGATTGAATGTAATTTAATCGCAAAATATATATTATTACGATAAATATGTACAATAGATTAAAATAATTCTGTAATATTTCTTACCCAAAGGTAACGACTGATCAATACGTTAACAAGCCTTGCTGACTTCTCTCACCAGGCTGTATGTCATAAACCTTTATAACTGATGCATTGATAATGATGGTGTATTGCTATTGCCGCTACAAGCAGCGAAGATAAAGCGACCATAAACTTTTCTTTAGCCTAATTTCATAGAAATTGACAGATTTTTCGATCCCCATTTTTCGTTCATTTGACGTTTCAGCGTCATTGCTATGTCTATAGTAACTATTATACGCTTGTATAAAAACCATAACAATTACTTTACACTTAGGTAACCATTTTTGATCTATCCGTCATTACAACATAAAACAAAAAGAATCAAAACGCCTTATAACTACAAAACAAAAAATACATTCACAATTATACGCTTTATTCTCCGTTACTGCAATATACATCATGTTCAAAGATTGGTATCACAATAGCATGATACACAATATTTACGAGTGAAGCCGCGACCTAACCTTGTGTAGCCCACGATATGATATCGCCCGATCTAATCAACGAACTTAATTGCTTATAACAAACACCAGGTTTACTTCAACGTGAATTATTGGTTATGTATGTATAACTGCAGTCTAAGGTCGTAGCTAAGCTAGAAATGTACAAGTTGATTGATCACAGGCAAAGCTATGCTTAATACGGTCCGGTAAGTGGATGGGTGGCCATCTACTCCGTAACGATACTCTCCGTTTTTCGGAAGGCACGTTAAATTGTGGGTCTCAGCTGTTTAGCAGAAGCTAGAAAGTCTGATAAACAGTCCAGACTGGACTGATCGTTTGCCCAGGTAACGGGATTGACGACGTCAGATAGACAGTCGCTCCTTGTGAATACTGGTAGAAGACCCAAGAGTTGGGCAAAGTCCAGGTAACTGGGTTGAGGATGTCAGATAGGCATTTAGCTCCTTATGAAACACTGGTAGATGACCCCAAGAGTTGGGCAAAGGCATGATGATGTTGTATGTTTGACTGTAGGCTTCTGTGTACTATTTTACAAATACGTAATATTTAATGGATAGAGCGGAGGTCACTAATAATGACAATACAGCGCGAGTCTGTCAGGTTAGATCTAGGCATGTACCTATATACCTTTGGTATGTGTGATTTTCAAGAGGATATATAATATAGCAAAAATACTAAAGATAAGACTAAACTTCGAAGTGCAAAGATTTACTTTGAAATTGCACAGAATAATAAAGTTTCTTAACCCTATAATATGTATTACACATTAGCATCGTGTTCTCGAAACCCCATTACTATCAATTAAAGCACTTCAATAAATCATAAACTTACTAAAAAAGAAAACCCCACCCTTAAAACTAGAAACATAATTAATATCTATTCAACTCACAAATCCAATTCAATAAATTATATCAAAACCCACTTTACGGTGTACAAAAAAAAACCATTATCATTTAAAACAGAATCGCTGACAACCCCATAATGTTCATAATGAGTTATATAGACAAAAACATGGCAACACTCGGTTACTTATTGTTGCCAGACGAAAAAAGGTTAAACGTTAAGGCGTGTTCAGACTTAGTTAGCGAGAATAATTTAATTACGCATACATATTCGTGTATGTGTGATATCTATTATAATTATTTATTTAATTGCTACTGTCAATAATTTTAATTACTTGAATCTTAAATAATTGTGTAATGCTATCTGTTCGTAGGTTTTTATTAAATAATTATTTTTACAGTACTTTGAATTTGAGTTATTTACGTCGTAAGCAGCGATATAATTATTTAAACTTTTTTGTTTGGTGCTAAAAAAAGTAATTAATTTTTAGTCAGTGCCACGGGATTTTTTGATTAATTGGACAAAATAAGAAGATTATTCATTAAGCATGTTTCTTTATTTTTTAGATCTTAAATTAATTAGTTCAAGTCTAACAGGACCCTTCAGAGATTAAAAACACTAAGTTGGTACCTAATTAAGAACCCAGACACAAAAATCGCTAAATCAATTACGATTTCACGTCAACCGACATGTTTACCAATCTCTCAAACTTAAAGCCTGACCTTCACATTACCAAACGAAAGCCAACCGTACCTAAATATAGTCAATAAGGTACTTACCGTTAACCTTGCGAATATATCGTCTAAACTATACATGTCTGAAGGAGCCCTTACGTAAAATGTACAGTGGCGGTACCTCTCATACATTCCTCTGACATTGTACCGGCTTTTATTGGCCTTTGTCACGCGTACAACTTGCTTGAGGGAGGACAAGTGGCTGTACTTTAGCGGGTTCCGTAGGTTGATTATTGTTAATTAAGTTTTGAAGATGAGTGTTTTGAGAATGTAATTATGAATTATTATTTTTTTGACATCTGATTTCAAAGTGAATTCAAGTTAAAATGACAAAGTTTTTAAATTGTAAAATAATGATTGGATTTTTTATGAAAAACCGTTTTAAGTTTATATTAGAACTCGGACCTTTTAACTCTTTTTATAAAATGAACAAAAATCGTAAAACAAAAATATCAATATGTCATTATGTACAGATAGTATAGGTTTTTACTACGCAAACATCAAAATAATTTTAGTCTTCCCACCAAATGACTTTTACGTACCAAAAATGATATCAGATAATCCGGCCATAAAATGAGGATGTAAAAGTGAACCTTATTCCGCTCTACCGAACCCTAAAGTCGACGAATCGTTTTTATTTCAACAGATTATAATACATCAAAGACTTAACGTATGAACCTCTACGATTCTCGATTTCGACTAGATTATGAACGTAATTCACTGGGATTCGACGTTTATTTGTAATAAACATGATATTTTCGGGTACACATTTCAAATTTTAATCTACAGTACTAGGTCTGTGTTGAGGCTTGGAGTTCGCTCGGTAAAATATTAGGACGGCTCGAGGGATAATTGATTTTTTTTGGTCTGAGAAAAATAATAATCTTTGTTGCTGATTTGTTTTGATGTGCGCTGTACTCTTTATTGATAAAGTGAATTATAAAGTATTAAAAAAAAGGTATATTTTTTATTTTATTTTTCTACAATTAAACAACATTACGATGATACTATATAGTAATTTGTGAGACGTTGGTTTAAAATCGGTAACACCAATTTCTTTTCATAATTTTAATTAATGTATAATGTATTTTAAAAGAACCAAAAGAAGGATTTACGCCGTTCAATAATGTACCTTTACGTCCTATCCTCTATTATGTATTTTTGAAATAAAAAATCTTAAATTTTTACGTCAGTTTGACAGTAGGACAGTTAGATACAGTTCATCTGTGACTGATAGCCCAAACATCCAATATTTATACAGAAAAACATCTACAAAGGTACATCGCGTGTACTTCTTGCTAATAATTCATAACATGTATTTGAAATATCATTTAATGTCAGTTTATGACGTTAATCGTCGTTCATGATCCTGCTAACCAGTTCATGTTAGATCATTGTAAAAGAAAGATGGCGCTCCATTTGGTGTATAGCGGCATTTCTCTTTTACAACGATAGACTCGGTTACTGAAAGTATTCGATTATAAGAATAATGGAAGCAATAATTGAATTTGTATTATTGAAATATAATATCAGAAGGCAGGTTTGGGTACTTTTTAAAGGTTTTTTAGATATAATATCTGAATATAGGATTAATTTACTTGAAGGCAAACGACCTTATTTTATTTAAGCTATTATTAAATAACTCAAATACTGGTATCGTTTAATTAAAACTATTGAAATATTAATGCAGTATTGTGTGTTGATGTTTATAAAGAACATTTATGTATACTTACGCTTTAAGATGTGAATTGTAGATCTTAGTAAAAATAGCCGATAGTGAAACAAACTAAAAAATTTTGTACGGAACTTTTGTCGAATATAAATAATATGTAAATGTATATTGTTTGTTTATAAAATTGATTCTACGGTAGAAGTAAACGTCGATGGCAGAACAAATCGTAGGATTATCGTCAAACGGTCATGTCAACCCATTCTTGTATAACCGACTTATAAATAATAACTTTTCATTAAAAAACCGTAAATTTTAAGGTACTATGAATGGGAAAACGTTTCATAATTTTGTCCAATAAAATTGTAAGTCGATTTTTATTGGGTATTAAAGTGTATCACTTTCCAATTTAGAATTAATTTTATTTAACTCATCTCGTCTTCGTCGTATTCTATTGTGAGCATATCCGCATCACATATTGTAGTGAGTAGTGAAAAAAGATTTGTTTTGAAAAAAAAACATTAGGTTGATGCTTCACTTCAAAAATTAAATAAAATACATTTTTGTCTACATTTAAATGCATAAATGGATTTAAACAAAGCAAAAAATGTATAAACACAAACAGAACGAAAATAAAAGCTTGAAAAATAAAATTCAAACCATGCCATCAATAAAGCCATTAATAAAAACCTGAACACAGCCTTTTTTAACTGAACAACAATTCGCATTTAAGCTTTTAAGCTTTAAGTTAAATATTTACACAATAATCCTTATCGAAGTTAACAAACAATAATGCCGACCCATAGCTTTATGGAAAAAACCTACTGAAAAATAAATTTCCCTAAAAACTGAAAGCATTTATTTATATTTTATGTAAAATCAATATAATCGCCAAATAATAATGTTTTATAATGCCTTTTAAATAATTAAATATTAATTTTGACCATAACAAAAAAAACATTTTGTTTAAAACAAAATTGTATCGAAATATAGCTTCTGCTGTGCACTCAAATTAAAATCCAAGTGGAAACCACGGTTAATTTTTAATACAAAAAACAATAGTATACAAAAATTATCACATCATTCAAAATTATGCGTAAACTTGAAAGAATTTTTTTTTAGTCTGTCCTTTTTTATTCACATCATCTGATCCGATAAAGTTATCGTTTAACTCCAGTCTATTAGTCCATCTTCATCTTAAGAATAAGTTAAGAGTAAACTCGATATTAAACCTAAACCAGAAACCTATCGAAGTGTTAATTGCCTGAGAACCTTCGTAATTGACTTCATTATAGGCAAAAGCCACAAGTCTGCACTAGATGGAAGCCCGAGTAATTTATTCCCGGATGCATTAAAATAGAAAATTTTATTCAAAGCTACCCTGGTTTTATATTTATGAGATGTTTTTCAGTCCCGTAGCGTTTCGATTGGTT